>NC_085866.1:50216642-50314142 GCF_034702125.1 Engraulis encrasicolus
CCCCTCACGCCCTCACAGGCGCTAGGCTACACAAAGACACAGACACACACAATCACATGCATGCACGCGCACAGACGCACACGCATGCACACACGCACACACGCACACACGCGCGCGCACGCACACACACACACACACACACACACACACACACACACACACACACACACACACACACACACACACACACACACACACACACACACACACACACACACACACACACACAATCCAGCTAACCATGGAAGAAGTGATTTTAGCAATAGGTTTGTACTATTTTACTAAATAGATGTTTTATGAAGTTAGAGGGCATCCTCTTCAGAGCTTAATCAAGTTTATTCCAGATCTGAGGCCCTATGCAGGCGAGACTCATATTGGTACGAGCATACTTGCGGCATTATGTTGGTGTGAAAAATAATTTAGTTTCGTGCAAAATCAAGTATTAAAGTGTGTGCGTGTGTGTGTGTGTGTGTGTGTGTGTGTGTGTGTGTGTGTGTGTGTGTGTGTGTGTGTGTGTGTGTGTGTGTGTGTGTGTGTGTGTGTGTGTGTGCGTGGAGAACACTTTGCGCAGTCCCGTATTTGTCCAGTGAATATTGGACATAAATGACATGAGAATGCCAGAGGGAGAGAGAGATTCAACATGCCCACACACACCCACACACACAGAAACTAAACAGCGAATCAATGCCACAATATTATGCATGACACCCACACAGTGATTCCATGCAGGCAACCTGGCCAGACAGAAAGCCTTTGACTATGTGGCATCGCTTACTCACTGGTTTCACTTTTCTTTCTATGTATCTTTTTATCTTTCTATCTTTCTATCTATCTTTCTTTCTTTCTTTCTTTCAGAAAAATCCCACCCACATTTGAATCTCCAAATGAATTGCCATACACTATTAAAAAGGACATTGGAACCAACACCACTGAAAGGGCTATTGAACTGAAGGAAAGAAGCAAGAAAGAAAGCAAGAAAACTCAATCGAGCATGAAAGACAGACAGACAGACAGACAGACAGAGAGACAGACAGACAGACAGACAGACAGACAGACAGACAGATTGACTGTTCAGTATTTTCTGGTTGAGAAACATAAACTAAGAGCAGAAATTGCTGGTTTGACATGAGTAGTCACCAGGGCCCTAAATAAAATAAAAAAAATCATCACCAGCCAAAATGGCTAGCAAATATTAATCTTACCATCCAAACACACACAAATTGGTAATTTCTACCAGCCCAACTGAAATTTCAGTAATCAGCCGGTAATCGCAGAGGGAATCCCTCACTATGCAACCACTTGCAGAGGCAACACTTTTATCATACAGAACAAGACCTCCTCATTACTGTTAGGGGATATTTCTATTTAACATTTGTCTGTGTGTGTGTGTGTGTGTGTGTGTGTGTGTGTGTGTGTGTGTGTGTGTGTGTGTGTGTGTGTGTGTGTGTGTGTGTGTGTGTGTATGTGTGTGTGTGTGTGTGTGTGTGTGTGTGTGTGTAGGGATTACCTCCCTTATATGGCTACTCTGTGAGGTCACCGATGACCACAGAGTGGAATCTCTTTTGTAGATGTACATATGGAACCCCCCTGTGTGTGTGTGTGTGTGTGTGTGTGTGTGCGCGGGCGTGCACGTGTATTGTGTGTTTTGATACAGTGGCGATTTGCATACACAAACACAACAGGCACCACAGAGACAACAAAAAGGAAATCTCCTTGTTGTACGTAGTTCTACCACTTGTAGCACGATGTTGTTTTATACATTCATAGTCACAATGAGATGTCACCATGAGAAAGGACTTCTCTAATGACTAACTATGAAGTCTGATTTGACAGCTAGTACTTAATTCACAGGAGCTGGTGCTGTCCAGCCCAGTGGTGCTGAAATGTTCCATCAGAGACGAGTTCCTGGGAGACGAGGAGTCAGGGCTAGACATTAACTTTTTGATTACTGGCCACAGTGGCTAGTGGGTTTCCAGAGTCACTAGCCATGCAGCTTTTATTTTAGGCAAAATGTTGTTGTCAGTATTTTTAGCGGTATTTTCTTTGCCATGATACCTATGCTCAGAAAATGAAGTGATAAAAAAGACGATCAGTTCTATGAACATCGTTTGTTAAATGAAACAACCTACAGTATACCAGACCAATAGCACCTGAATGATCTTTACTGAATCCAAATGTAACACAAAGTGCAAAAACAGTCTTTCCCATAAGTTTAGTCGATTATCCATGTTGTTGGAACAAGAGCTAATAACCTGACTTTCAATTAATCAGTTGGCTTCAGAAGTCACTCAGGCCATTTTCACACCTAGTAGTTCCCTTAAGTGAACCAAACTCTTTAAGTGGACCAAAAAGTGAACCGACCGCAAAAGGACTCCGCTCTGTTTTTGTTAATATTGTGAGTGTATTACTAAAAGAATCGACTGCTCTTCCTGGTCCTGCTAGGCTTTTATGGTGTGTCAGTACACTTTTTAATCACACCCGGTCCTCTAGAGGTCTCCTCAATTGATTACACCTTGTCACAAGTGCAACTTGTCAGGATTCATAAGCGAACCGTATTGAGACCACGTCAATGAAGATCTCAGTACGGTTCACTTCCACAGGGTCTGAGTAAACTCTGGAGCATTCACCCAGGGTGTACCCAGACCCCTTGGAAGTGAACCTGCATTGATGTGGTCTCAGTATGGTTTGCTTATAACTCCTGACTAATTACACTTTTGACTAGGTGACTGAAGGAGAGCTCTAAAGGACCAGGTGTGATCAAAAAGAAGCAGAGTCGCGCTGTGTCGAGCTGTAGGCCTACCAGCAAACCGGCAGTGGAAAAGACAGTGGAGATCCATGCGATATGAAACCCACACAGTGAATCCATGCAGATAACTGAAACTGAAAGAAAGCCTTTGACTGTGTAGCATCGCTCTTTCATTTTTTATTTCTATGCACAATAGTCACACCACATTTTTAATATCCCAAAGACTTTTGATTTTACTCATTACCATTTACCAACTTCACTGTTAGCCTTCACTGTATACCTTGAAGGCAGCTAATGTCCTGCATGGTCCTGCATGTAATTGTGGATACCTTGAAGGCAGCTAAAGTCCTGCATGGTCCTGCATGTAATTGTGGATACCTTGAAGGCAACCAAGGTCCTGCTGACATTGGTTAACATTTCTTGGCTACATGTTATGCTGTTATTGGGCAACTGATAGGTGAACATTGATAGATAACGTGGGAGCACTTTGACATAGACGGATATCCTACTATACCAGCTATCTCTGAGGCAGCTTGTTGAATTGATGATGACTTGAAGTGTTTCGCAGTGCTATATAATGCATATGGCCCATTAGTCAGTCAGTCAGTCAGTCCGTCCGTCCGTCCGTCCGTCCGTCCGTCCGTCCGTCTATCTATCACTTTACATCTGTCCACTGTAACACAAACAGCTTCTTAGGCTGTCTGTGACATTGTGGATACCTTGAAGGCAGCTAAGGTCCTGCATTGTCCTGCATGTAATTGTGGATACCTTGAAGGCAGCTAAGGTCCTGCTGACATTGGTTAGTATTTCTTGGCTCCATGTTATGATGTTATGGTAACATGTAGGTGAACATTAATTGGGAGCACCTTCACATAGACGGATATCCTACCCGTGTCGGCCGCATACCGTACGAGTACCTTAAGGCCACGTTAGGGCCAGTACTCTGATAGTTCTACTGCAAATACTGTATGTGCATTCATTTGCACACAGTTGCGTGCGTTGGTTAAGGCAGTTAAGAGTCCAATAAAGGTGAAGAGGTTTGACATGAGTAGTCACTAGAGGGAATTCCAAAGGGATCTCCTCTCCGGATGCTAGCGTGACCTCACAGCCTGTAATAGCAGAGGGAATCCTTCACTGTGCAAACACTTTTGCAGAGGAAGCACTTTAATCATACAACACATACAGTGAAGTCCCTTGTAATTAGTAGGATACAATATGTGTGTATATAACAATACAGTAATATGTGGCCAACTGAATGAGAAAGGATGGCTACATGCTATGTCATGCTGTTCCAAGTGTTTTGAATGGAGATGTGTCACTTGAAGTGGTGTTAATGTGTCACTCATGCCACTCACTCATCATCACATATAGGCCTACTAGCATCTCCACAATGACGGATTCCTTCCCACCAGTCTGTAGTCAGGAGAGCGTAGCGGAATGCCCTCTAGACATGCACTTGAAAACTGCAGCATTTGTTTATTTGTTTATTTGCATGTGTGTGTGTCTGTGTGTGTGTGTGTGTGTGTGTGTGTGTGTGTGTGTGTGTGTGTGTGTGTGTGTGTGTGTGTGTGTGTGTGAGTGTGTGTGTGTGTGTGTGTGTGTGTGTGTGCGCGTGTGCGCGTGTGCGTGTGTGTGTGTGCATGCGCTTGCACGTGTGGGGGCAAATGAGTGTGGGGGCAGTTGGGTGGGGGAGCACACGTGTGGGTGAATGTGGGTGTGGATGGGTGGGAGTGTAGAGTGGCTGGCTGTGGTATCATTTGCATATGTAAACAAATCTAAACATCAACATTAAGGGTTACTATGGTTTAGTATCTGCACATTGTTTAGTGAAACCATTAGGGTAAAAACAACTGAGATTCTCTCTAAATATTACCGTGCCACAAACATTAGTACATGTTCATGAAGTGATGTGCATTCAGCTCTGAAAGATTCAGCCATGCATTGTCATGTGGTGGTTTGGTAGATGAGGCATACGGCATATGTAGCAGTTCATATATTTAACTTTAATTTTGACACCACCTAAGTAAAGGCCAGCAGGCAGGTTTATGTTTTCATTTTGTTGATATTTTATTGGTAACACTTTATTTCTAATAGATGTATCCCTAAAATAAAGTGTTACCATTTTATTTAATAAAAGGAGGCTATTAACTCAGTTTAATTTGACATTGTGTGTGTGTGTGTGTGTGTGTGTGTGTGTGTGTGTGTGTGTGTGTGTGTGTGTGTGTGTGTGTGTGTGTGTGTGTGTGTGTGTGTGTGTGTGTGTGTGTGTGTGTGGAGAACACTTTGCGCAGTCCCGTATTTGTCCAGTGAATATTGGACATAAATTACATGAGAATGCCAGAGGGAGAGAGAGATTCAACATGCCCACACACACCCACACACACAGAAACTAAACAGCGGATCAATGCCACAACATTATGCATGACACCCACACAGTGATTCCATGCAGGCAACCTGGCCAGACAGAAAGCCTTTGACTATGTGGCATCGCTTACTCACTGGTTTCACTTTTCTTTCTATGTATCTTTTTATCTTTCTATCTTTCTATCTTTCTATCTTTCTTTCTTTCTTTCAGAAAAATCCCACCCACATTTAAATCTCCAAATGAATTGCCATACACTATCAACCTTTTGAGGAGTACCATCACAAATATGTGATTAGAATTTCGCCAAAATGTTGAGTACTCATTATGATGTCATAAGGACTTTGCAAGATTTTTAACACAGACTTCTATGGAAGCTGTAGAGTGCTCGATTAAAATTCTAAAATAACTGGGGGAAAATCCTTACTCCTCAAAGGGTTAAAAAGGACATTGGAACCAACACCACTGAAAGGGCTATTGAACTGAAGGAAAGAAGCAAGAAAGAAAGCAAGAAAGAAATCAGTCGAGCATGAAAGACACACAGACAGACAGACAGACAGACAGATAGACAGACAGACAGACAGATTGACTGTTCAGTATTTTCAGGTTCAGAAACATAAACTAAGAGCAGAAATTGCTGGTTTGACATGAGTAGTCACCAGGGCCCTAAATTATTTTTTTTTCATCACCAGCCAAAATGGCTAGCAAATATTAATCTTACCATCCAAACACACACAAATTGGTAATTTCTACCAGCCCAACTGAAATTTCGGTAATCAGCCGGTAATCGCAGAGGGAATCCCTCACTATGCAAACACTTGCAGAGGCAACACTTTTATCATACAGAACAACAAGACCTCCTCATTACTGTTAGGGGATATTTCTATTTAACATTTATGTGTGTGTGTGTGTGTGTGTGTGTGTGTGTGTGTGTGTGTGTGTGTGTGTGTGTGTGTGTGTGTGTGTGTGTGTGTGTGTGTGTGTGTGTGTGTAGGGATTACCTCCCTTATATGGCTACTCTGTGAGGTCACCGATGACCACAGAGTGGAATCTCTTTTGTAGATGTACATATGGAACCCCCCTGTGTGTGTGTGTGTGTGTGTGTGTGTGTGTGTGTGTGTGTGCGCGGGCGTGCACGTGTATTGTGTGTTTTGATACAGTGGCGATTTGCATACACAAACACAACAGGCACCACAGAGACAACAAAAAGGAAATCTCCTTGTTGTACGTAGTTCTACCACTCGTAGCACGATGCTGTAGCTCATGTTGTTTTATACATTCATAGTCACAATGAGATGTCACCATGAGAAAGGACTTCTCTAATGACTAACTATGAAGTCTGATTTGACAGCTAGTACTTAATTCACAGGAGCTGGTGCTGTCCAGCCCAGTGGTGCTGAAATGTTCCATCAGACATAGTTCCTGGGAGACGAGGAGTCAGGGCTAGACATTAACTTTTTGATTACTGGCCACAGTGGCTAGTGGGTTTCCAGAGTCACTAGCCATGCAGCTTTTATTTTAGGCAAAATGTTGTTGTCAGTATTTTTAGCGGTATTTTCTTTGCCATGATACCTATGCTCAGAAAATGAAGTGATAAAAAAGACGATCAGTTCTATGAACATCGTGTGTTAAATGAAACAACCTACAGTATACCAGACCAATAGCACCTGAATGATCTTTACTGAATCCAAATGTAACACAAAGTGCAAAAACAGTCTTTCCCATAAGTTTAGTCGATTATCCATGTTGTTGGAACAAGAGCTAATAACCTGACTTTCAATTAATCAGTTGGCTTCAGAAGTCACTCAGGCCATTTTCACACCTAGTAGTTCCCTTAAGTGAACCAAACTCTTTAAGTGGACCAAAAAGTGAACCGACAGCAAAAGAACTCAGCTCTGTTTTTGTTAATATTGTGAGTGTATTACTAAAAGAATCGACTGCTCTTCCTGGTCCTGCTAGGCTTTTATGGTGTGTCAGTACACTTTTTAATCACACCCGGTCCTCTAGAGGTCTCCTCAATTGATTACACCTTGTCACAAGTGCAACTTGCCAGGATTCATAAGTGAACCGTATTGAGACCACGTCAATGAAGGTCTCAGTACGGTTCACTTCCGAAGGGTCTGAGTAAACTCTGGAGCATTCACCCAGGATGTACCCAGACCCCTTGGAAGTGAACCTTCATTGATGTGGTCTCAGTATGGTTCGCTTATAACTCCTGACTAATTACACTTGTGACTAGGTGACTGAAGGAGAGCTCTAAAGGACCAGGTGTGATAAAAAAAGAAGCAGAGTCGCGCTGTGTCGAGCTGTAGGCCTACCAGCAAACCGGCAGTGGAAAAGACAGTGGAGATCCATGCGATATGAAACCCACACAGTGAATCCATGCAGATAACCGAAACTGAAAGAAAGCCTTTGACTGTGTAGCATCGCTCTTTCATTTTTTATTTCTATGCACAATAGTCACACCACATTTTTAATATCCCAAAGACTTTTGATTTTACTCATTACCATTTACCAACTTCACTGTTAGCCTTCACTGTATACCTTGAAGGCAGCTAATGTCCTGCATGGTCCTGCATGTAATTGTGGATACCTTGAAGGCAGCTAAGGTCATGCATTGTCCTGCATGTAATTGTGGATACCTTGAAGGCAACCAAGGTCCTGCTGACATTGGTTAACATTTCTTGGCTACATGTTATGCTGTTATTGGGCAACTGATAGGTGAACATTGATAGATAACGTGGGAGCACTTTGACATAGACGGATATCCTACTATACCAGCTATCTCTGAGGCAGCTTGTTGAATTGATGATGACCTGAGTCAGTTTAGGCTCTGCTGACACATTGGCTATTGCATAGCTATATAATGCATATGGACCATTAGTCTGTCTGTCTGTCTGTCTGTCTGTCTGTCTGTCTGTCTGTCTGTCTATCTATCTATCTATCTATCTATCTATCTATCTATCTATCTATCTATCTATCTATCTATCTATCCACTGTAACACAAACAGCCTCTGAGGCAGTCTGTGTAATTGTGGATACCTTGAAAGCAGATAATGTCCTGCATGGTCCTGCGTGGAATCGTTGATACCTTGAAGGCAGCTATGGTCCTGCATGATCGGGTGTGTAATTGTGGATACCTTGAAGGCAGCTAAGGTCCTGCATGTGATTAAGGCTACCTTGAAGGCAGCTTAGGTCATGCTTGGTCATGCATGTTAGTCAAGTCAAGTCAAGTCAATTTTTATTTGTATATCACATTTCATATTTACATAGACTCAATAATTATGGATAACTTGAAGGCAGCTAAGGTCTTGCTTGGTCATGCATGTTAGTCAAGTCAAGTCAAGTCAATTTTGATTTTTATAGCGCATTTCATATTTACATAGACTCAATAATTGTGGATACTGTGTAGGCAGCTAAGGTCCTGCATGATCGTTTGTGTAATTGTGGATAACTTGAAGGCAGCTAAGGTCCTGCTTGGTCATGCATGTTAGTCAAGTCAAGTCAATTTTTATTTGTATATCACATTTCATATTTACATAGACTCAATAAGTGTGGATACCCTGAAGGCAACTAAGGTCCTGCATGGTCCTGCATGTAATTTTGGATACCTTGAAGGCAGCTGAGGTCCTGCATGGTCCTATTTGTAATTGTGGATACCTTGAAGGCGGCTAAGGCCCTGCATGGTCTTGCAAGTAATTAAGGCTACCTTGAAGGCAGCTAATGTCCTGCATGGTCCTGCATGTAATTGTGGATACCTTGAAGGCAGCTAAGGTCATGCATTGTCCTGCATGTAATTAAGGCTACATTGAAGGCAGCCAAGGTCCTGTGCATGTAATTAAGGCTAACTTTAAGGCAGCTAAGGTCCTGCATGGTCCTCTGTGTAATTGTGGATACCTTGAAGGCAGCTAAGGTCATGCATTGTCCTGCATGTAATTAAGGCTACATTGAAGGCAGCCAAGGTCCTGCATGGTCCTGTGTGTAAATGTGGATACCTTGAAGGCAGCTATGGTCAGGGCTTTGAACCGTTATTTTTTTCCAAATGTTCCGTTCCGAACAGAAACAGAATTATAACGTTTCCGGTTCTGAGTTCCACTAATAAATTGACGTTCCCGAACCGGTTAGAACCAAAAAATATTGTTCCCGGAACGGTTAATTTCGTTCCTGTCAGCTGATTACTCCCCATAGGCCTAACTGACGTTAACCAAGAAAGACGGAAGTGCAAATGAGTCAGACTACATTCAAAACTGTTTATTCAAGCGGATGAAAAGAATATCCTCCAGAATTTTGTCATTCAGGGACGACCTAAGCAGAGAAGCAGAGAATAAACCTCAATGATGAAAATGTGCGCTCCACGCTGACTTGGGTCACGGGGAGCACTATGATGGACATTGTGAGTTTGTGCATATTTGAAGCGGCCATGGATGCCCAATAACGCCGAACATTGTTCGGTGCTTTACACGCGCTTTACACGTGCTTCCCTGCAATGTCTTACAATAATGCAATGCAAACTCTGTCCTTTTGTATGACAGTAGTTTCTCTTAATTAAGATGTGGAGTGAAGACTTTGTAATCTACAGCTCTCTCTCCATTCAGTCAGAGAATGTCTGATGTCACACAGGACGTGAACCTCAGTCGTCATGGTAACGTGCGTATGAAAATAATAACTTTCTTTTTTAGTTTGAGGAACGGTATTAACCGGTATTAACCGGTTACCATTATTTTTAAATAAGTGTTCCCGTTCCAGAACATAAAAAATAATAATGTTTCCGGTTTCGTTTCTGTTCCCTGTAAAATACAAAAAGTTTCTGGTTTTCGTTTTCGTTCCTTGAACCGGTTCGAAGCCCTGGCTATGGTCCTGCATGGTCCTCCATGATCCTGCATGTAATTAAGGTTACCTTGAAAGCAGCTAAGGTCCTGCATGGTCCTGTGTGTAATTGTTCATACCTTGAAGGCAGCTAAGGTCCTGCATTGTCCTGCATGTAATTAAGGCTACCTTGAAGGTAGCTATAGTAAGGTCGCCAAATTTCGCCCACTTCACTGATCACTTCACTGAAAACGTGATAATATCACTATTTCAAATACTATATATATATTACTATCTATCGTATATTTTTGGATAGCGGCAACTGTGTAGATGAGGTAATGAACAATATTAGCTAACATTGGTAGCCCTTTCTATCGTAATTTGGTGATAACGTCCAGCATGTCCAAAATCTAGTTTCAGCACAATTAATCGGCGAAAGGCTCCCAATTCCGCCCGCTTGATTTCAGGTCACGTAGGTATTTCCGTTACTGTTTATTATTCCTTCATGCTGTTGTGCTGATTTCGTTCACACGTGTAGTCCTGGCCTTACCAATGCAGGAACTGTGATTATTGTGGTCCTTACTGTGGAAACGGTTGAATAATTTTGGTCCTAAAGCGAAACAGGGAAGCGGCCATGGCGAGAAAGGCCAGAAAGTCGTTGTGAAATTAACAGCCTGATCTCCAAAAATTCCGTACTCCTGGACACGGATGTTAAGGACATGAAATCCGTGTCCAGGAGCACGGATTTTGCCAAAATTCCGTGCTTCTGGACACGGAATTGTTTTCTGTGCTCCTGGACACGGAATAGGTTTCCCGTGATGGGCACACGGAAGTGCTTTCTATAGGCTATTACCACAGCACTGTGTTAACTCTATCATTAGAAAATACATACCAAATGCTAATCCTAAACAAAATAATGCTATAGCAATTTAAGTTGTGCCCTGATCAAAACATTCCCTAACCTTAACCTGTCATTAAAGACATATTTTCGAGAAATACCTTTTCCAGTTGGTTGCTAGACTGTCAAATTCATATAATGAATGAAAGAAAACTAGCTGTGCCCATACCAAAACAATCCCTAACCCTAACCTGTCTATAAGATATTTTTTTTTGAGAAAAAATATTTGAAATTAGAAAAATCCTGAGAAAACACAAGACAGTGGAAACATAGAACAATAAACAAGTTACTTTCCACATCTGAAGATGCTCCGGTGACTCCTTTCTTCCCCTACAGTGGAAACATAGAGCTGTGGGAGTATAGAGAGAGCACTTCTGTGTGTCCAGCACGGAAAATAATTCTGTGTCCAGGAGCACGGAATTTTGGCAAAATCTGTGCTCCTGGACACGAATTTTGTGTCCTCGACATCCGTGTCCAGGAGCACAGAATCTTTGGAGATCATTTGAATTAAGTTCATTATGTCTAACTGTTTAACTTAAACACTTAGTGGTTTCTTTTGCCTTAAGACATGTAAAAGTTTTTATCTTTTACCTGACATGTTTCGACGGTGTTACTTCCGTCTTCATCAGAGGGTCACTGTGATGTTGATGAGTGACGTGCTTTAAAAACAGCTGATGTTGTTGTGGAGGTGTGACCTCCCTGTCAATAATGACAGGTTGGTCACACCTCCTGCTGTTAGAGTTGTCCTCTTAGGATGGTGGTCCAGGTGTGTGAGAGCATGTATGCCCCCTCATCCCTGTTCATGGTACTTGGGCTACGCTTTCTGATCTCCATAGACTCCTTAATCCAGCGGTGGTATCTGTTGTTCTCTTGCTGTATGACTTTTGCCTTGTCCCCGTCCATGATTGAATTTCCCCTACAGTGGAGTCAGTTATGGCTTGATTTTGAGGTTCTCCCCTGTGTGGCTCGCTCCTTTATTGCTCTTGTATGTCTTTGTTCTGTTTCCTTTTCACATTCTTTTTTTATGCTCCATTTTTTCTTGTGTTGAATGTCCTTCCTGTCTCCCCAAAGTATGTTTTGTTACATGACCGGCACGGAATCTCATAGGCCTATGACGTTGCATTTGTTCTGTTGGTCTATTTTGTCCTTGGGGTGTACTAACAGCTGTCGTAGTTTGGTGTGTGGCTTAACTGGTGTTTGAATGTTGTGTTTCTTCATGGCCCGCTGAATGTGTTCTGTGATCCCTCTGATGTAAGGTAGGATCACCATTCCTTTGCTTTACGGTTTTTGTCTGGTCTGTTTTTTTCCCCTTGTGTTTTTTCTTTCGTTTTTACTTGTAGGGCGCCTTTTTGAATGGCCCATGGTGGGTATGGCAAGCTGCAAAGTGCCTGTCGGATGTGTTTTTCTTCAGCTGCGCGTTCGTCGGGATCGGTAATGATGGATGCGCCGTTCGTAGAGGGTTCTGACAACGGATAGTTTGTGCGCAATGGGGTGTTCGGACGTCCAGAGTAAATATTGGTCCGTGTGTGTTGGTTTTCTGTAGATGGTTATTCTGATGTCTCCCTCGTCTGTGTGGTGAATTTTAATGTCCAGGAATGCTATTGATTTGTCCTTCTCCTCCTCATGTGTGAATTGTATGTTGCCAGTTTGGTCTATGGAGTTGAGGTGATCAGTTAGTTGTTGCGTTCGTCCAATTTTTATTTTCTCTAAAATGTCGTCCACATACCTCCGCCATAACGTGGGTCTGCATTCTTCTGGGGCCATTCAAAAAGGCGCCCTACAGGTAAAAACGAAGGAGGAAACACAAGGGAAGAAAAAGAAAAAGCAGTCCACACAAAAACCGGAAAACAAAGGAATGGTGGTCCTGCCCTACATCAAAGGGATCACCGAACGCATACAGCGAGCCATGAAGAAACACAAGATACAAACGCCAGTAAAGCCACACACCAAACTACGACAGCTGCTAGTACACCCCAAGGACAAAATAGACCAACATAACAAATGCACAATGTCATATATGAGATTCCGTGCCGGTCATGCAACAAGTTCATATAATTGGGGGGGGAGACAGGGAGGACATTCAACATAAGAAAAAATGAGCATAAAAAAGAATGTGAAAAGGAAACAGAACAAAGACATACAAGAGCAATAAAGGAGCGAGCCACACAGGAGAACCTCAAATCAGCCATAACTGACCACTGTAGGAGGGAAAATCATATCATGGACTGGGACAAGGCAAAAGTCATACAGCAAGAGAACAACAGATACCACCGCTGGATTAAGGAGTCTATGGAGATCAGAAAGCGTAGCCCAAGTACCATGAACAGGGATGAGGGGGCATACATGCTCTCACACACCTGGACCACCATCCTAAGAGGACAACTCTAACAGCAGGAGGTGTGACCAACCTGTCATTATTGACAGGGAGGTCACACCTCCACAACAACATCAGCTGTTTTTAAAGCACGTCACTCATCAACATCACAGTGACCCTCTGATGAAGACGGAAGTAACACCGTCGAAACATGTCAGGTAAAAGATAAAAACTTTTACATGTCTTAAGGCAAAAGAAACCACTAAGTGTTTAAATTTTGGAGATCATGTTGAAATTAGAGTTCCATCTCCCTCATGCTGCCGTTACGACACCCTTCATTACAATGCTGTTTATGGCCGTTTGACTCGGTTTTAAATGTCATCACCGTTTCAAATATTAAGCATACAAACTCTGTATCATGTCGATATCCATTTCTGACTTAAACAGTGGATAGGCCTACATAATTAACTCTACATATAAGTAGGCTGGCGGAATTGGGGGACGGGCGGAATTAGGCGACTTGGCTATATATATAAGGTCCTAAATGGTCCTGCATGTAATTAAGGCTACCTTGAAGGCAGCTATGGTCCTGCATGGTCCTGCTTGTAATTAAGGCTACATTGAAGGCAGCTAAGGTCCTGCATAGTCCTGTGTGTAATTGTGGATCCCCTAAAGCAGCTAAGGTCCTAAATGGTCCTGCATGCAATTAAGGCTAAATTTAAGGCAGCTGATGTCCTGCATGGTCATGTGTGTAATTGTGGATACTTTGAAGGCAGCTAAGGTCCTGCATGGTCCTGCATGTTATTACGTAAGGCTACCTTGAAAGCAGCTAATTTCCTGCATGGTCCTGTGTGTAATTGTAGATACATTGAAGGCAGCTGAGGTCCTGCATGGTCCTACATGTAATTACGGCTACCTTGTAGGCAGCTAAAGTCCTGCATGGTCTTGCATGTAATTAAGTCTACCTCGAAGCCAGCTAAAGTCCTGCATGGTCCTGCATGTAATTGTGGATTCCTTGAAGGCAGCTAAGGTCCTGCATGGTCCTGCGTGTAATTAACGCTACCTTGGAGGCAGCTAAGGTCCTGCATGGTCTTGTGTGTAATTGTGGATACCTTGAAGGTAGCTAAGGTCCTGCGTGGTCCTGTGTGTAATTGTGGACACAATGGCCCTCATTTATCAAAGTAGCGCACGACGAGAATCATACGTACGTCGTGCGTACGTTCTTTTCCTACGACCAGTTGGCATTTATCAAATCTCATCGTAAGCGCAGGAAAGATGAAATCCGTACGACCACTCTCAGACGGTGTACGCCGTTTTCAAGTTGGAATTGAGATGACTAGGAGCACCAACTTGAGCAGCAGTTGTAGCGCAACAATTAATTAACATAACTATGTAGCCTACATAATTACAAAATGTTTTTACATTGTATATTTTGCCTATAACCGTACTTCTACCTGTTTGAATTGGTGCATCCTTCCTGGGAGCGCTGTGTTAATTTATTACAGTAGGTCAACAACGGCAAGAGACTTCTAATATGTGATTTCAAGTCAAGTCAAGTCAGCTTTTATTGTCACTTTCTGTCATTTGACATGATGTGTGAATAATTGTGCAATATACAGCCGTGTATTGAAATGTGCCTTCAGTCATGGGATCAATGGGCCGACGCCCCTTCTAGCTCAGCCGTACATCAATCAATAGCCTACAGTAATAATCTCCCGGTTGAGTTTCGCACACAACGACTATCCGAATGTAGGCTACACCTGACACTTGTGTGTCCGATAACACTTAATAATTGTCCATTAAGGAGGCAAAAGGCTATGCCCTCGAAGGACTGGAGCGCAGGAGAGAAGCAGGGCGTACATGAGCACGAGAAGGACAGGGCACTGGACATGAAAACTTTCCTTCCCCAACAAGTGGTTTGGGCACTGTTTGTCTGCCAGTTTCATGTAGGACCATTTTCTTGACATCGTTTAAAAAAGTAAACTTTAAAAAAAAAAAAATATGCCTATCATTATCTTCATTATTTCTGCTTTAGTCAAACATTTAATTGTTACCAACATTAATTGGAAATCAATCTCTACCCCTTCCATATTGAGAACCGAAACACTGTTGACTAACTGCTGTTGGTTATTTCCACGTGTTATTTATTTTGTCTACCTTGCTTAAAGCCTAATTTCAAGCTGTCAATCAACCAGAAACATTGATGTTTTAGCCGGTTTGCAACTCTCCATATCGCAAAATCAGGGGTGCGGTCTCCTTCCCGCCGTTTTAGAGAAGGTGTGATTATTCTAATTACGATGGTTTTCAGACGCTGGATTTATCAACAGCCGCTCGATCTTACGATGGGATTGGAGAGGTATGCATGTTTAGTAAATCTCAAGTGAGCCTCGTCGTACGACGAGATCTGCGCTCATTTCTGCATGTAATTAAGGCTACATTGAAGGCAGCCAAGGTCCTGCATGTAATTAAGGCTAACTTTAAGGCAGCTAAGGTCCTGCATGGTCCTGCATGTAATTGTGGATACCTTGAAGGCAGCTAAGGTCCTGCATGGTCCTGCATGTAATTGTGGATACCTTGAAGGCAGCTAAGGTCCTGCATGTAATTGTGGATACCTTGAAGGCAGTTAAGGTCCTGCATGATCCTGGATGTAATTGTGGATACCTTGAAGGCAGCTAAGGTCCTGCATGGTACTACATGTAATTGTGGATACCCTGAGGGCAGCTAAGGTCCTGCATGGTCCCACATGTAATTGTGGATACCTTGAAGGCAGCTAAGTGGTCCTGCATGTAATTGTGGATACCTTGAAGGCAGCTAAGGTCCTGCTGACATAGGTTAGCACTTCTTGGCTACATGTTTTGATGTTATTGGGTAACTCATAGGTGTACATTGATAGATAACCTTGGAGCACCTTAACATAGACGGATATCCTACTTTACCAGCTCTAACTAAGGCAGCTTGTTGAATTGATGATGACCTGAGTCAGTTTAGGCTCTGCTGACACATTGGCTATTGCATAGCTATATAATGCATATGGCCCATTAGTCTGTCTGTCTGTCTGTCTGTCTGTCTGTCTGTCTGTCTGTCTGTCTGTCTGTCTGTCTGTCTGTCTGTCTGTCTGTCTGTCTGTCTATCTATCACTTTACATCTATCCACTGTAACACAAACAGCTTCTTAGGCTGTCTGTGACATTGTGGATACCTTGAAGGCAGCTAAGGTCCTGCATTGTCCTGCATGTAATTGTGGATACCTTGAAGGCAGCTAAGGTCCTGCTGACATTGGTTAGTATTTCTTGGCTCCATGTTATGATGTTATGGTAACATGTAGGTGAACATTAATTGGGAGCACCTTCACATAGACGGATATCCTACCCGTGTCGGCCGCATACCGTACGAGTACCTTTAGGCCACGTTAGGACCAGTACTCTGATAGTTCTACTGCAAATATGTGCATTCATTTGCACACAGTTGCGTGCGTTGGTTAAGGCAGTTAAGAGTCCAATAAAGGTGAAGAGGTTTGACATGAGTAGTCACTAGAGGGAATTCCAAATGGATCTCCTCTCCGGATGCTAGCGTGACCTAACAGCCTGTAATAGCAGAGGGAATCCCTGACTATGCAAACACTTTTGCAGAGGAAGCACTTTAATCATACAACACATAAGTCCCTTGTAATTAGTAGGATACAATATGTGTTTATATAACAAAACAGTAATATGTGGCCAACTGAATGAGAAAGGATGCTATGTCATGCTGTTCCAAGTGTTTTCAATGGAGACGTGTCACTTGAAGTGGTGTTAATGTGTCACTCATGCCACACACTCATCATCAAATATACTAGCATCTCCACAATGAGGGATTCCTTCCCAGCAGTCTGTAGTCAGGAGAGCGTAAAGGAATCCCCTCTAGACATGCATATGAACACTGCAGTACTTGTTTATTTGTTTATTTGTGTGTGTGTGTGTGTGTGTGTGTGTGTGTGTGTGTGTGTGTGTGTGTGTGTGTGTGTGTGTGTGTGTGTGTGTGTGTGTGTGTGTGCGCGCGCGCGCGCGTGTGTGTATGTGTATGTGTGTGTGTGTGCGTGTGCTTGCACGTGTGGGGGCAAATGAGTGTGGGGGTAGTTGGGTGTGGGAGCACACGTGTGGGTGTATGTGGGTGTGAATGGGTGGGAGTGTAGAGTGGCTGGCTGTGGTATCATTTGCATATGTAAACAAATCTAAACATCAACATTAAGGGTTACTATGGTTTAGTATCTGCACATTGTTTAGTGAAACCATTAGGGTAAAAACAACTGAGATTCTCTCTAAATATTACCGTGCCACAAACATTAGTACATGTTCATGAAGTGATGTGCATTCAGCTCTGAAAGATTCAGCCATGCATTGTCATGTGGTGGTTTGGTAGATGAGGCATACGGCATATGTAGCAGTTCATATATTTAACTTTAATTTTGACACCACCTAAGTAAAGGCCAGCAGGCAGGTTTATGTTTTCATTTTGTTGATATTTTATTGGTAACACTTTATTTCTAATAGATGTATCCCTAAAATAAAGTGTTACCATTTTATTTAATAAAAGGAGGCTATTAACTCAGTTTAATTTGACATTGTGTGTGTGTGTGTGTGTGTGTGTGTGTGTGTGTGTGTGTGTGTGTGTGTGTGTGTGTGTGTGTGTGTGTGTGTGTGTGTGTGTGTGTGGAGGGATTCCCTCCCTTATATGGCTATTCTGTGAGGTCACCGATGACCAGAGTGGAATCTCTTTTGTAGGACTACACATTGAACTTTGTACCTCTCTTTATCTCTGTCGCTCTCTCTCTATTTTTTTGATATAGGCTGTCAGCAGTGGCTTTTGGGCGATTTGCATGTACAAACACAACAGGAACCACAGAGTCAGTTAACAGGATATCTCATCCATGTTGTAGTTCTACCATTTGTAGCACAATGTTGTACTTCAACTTGTTATTTTATATATTTCATTCCTAGTCACAAGACAGTAGTTTCCATTCTAAGCACTATAGCTGGGTCTCTTAGCGTCCAAAAAGGGCCTAATCGTTACGCGCTGGATAGAAGCACCAAAATCGGTGTAGACCTTCCTTAGGGTGTTCTCCTTCATTTCAGAAGGGGTGCCCCAAATTTCAATGTCATTAAGGTCATTTTTATGGGGTAAATCCAAGATGGCTGCCCAAAACCAGCCAATAGTAGTAAAATGCTGTACTGCCTGGACATGATGGTGTTATGGGCCAATCCACCTATTTGTGTGTGATGTATACAAACTGAACTTTGAAAATATGTGCAAAACTTACCATAAAAACAATGTTATATATGTCTTATTTAGATTCAAAAACAGGAAAATCATAAAAACCATGGTCAGAATGAGATCACTCTACAATTGAGAGCTCATTTCTGGGCATTTAGCTATTGAACCAACATTCATTAAGAGTTTTAAAAATTTGCAGTGGGTCATATCTATAACATCCAAAAAGAAAATTGTGGTTAGAAAATTTAGGGGAGAAGAGATAAACCCTTGAACTGGGCCACACATAACTGTCCCAATGTTAGCATGCTAGCATTAGCAGGTTCAGACACTCAGTCTGCTCTTCAGATAAAGATGGCAAACAATAATTTTAATCCCACTTACACATGCGCGCACACACACAAACTACTACTACTTCCTTAGGACCCCCTCAATGATTTAACCCTAGGAGTCCAACTGAAATATATTCATATCAATCAAGTCAATAATACATGTACATATCAAGTGTCAGTGACAGCTGTCAAATGACAAATGTATGCTGATTAATGTTCAGATATGTATATCGCAGTCCTAAGTGTACAATGGAGTGATAAGGGCATTTATGCTTAGGAAATTATGAATAATCAATATGCAATACACCATCCATACAGTATATTGACAGATACTTTGTTTTAAAAGAGCAAAATGGTAACATGTCTGTTTTTCCATCTACTTTTGGCTTTAATCTAGATGACATGTTGGCTACCTAACCACTTAATTTATTGTTTGCTCGTTATTTTTTATTTGTGGGTGTGGTCCTTTGTTTAAAACATGTCTGCCTGCCTTCCCTCTCTCACATAGGCTACTAAAATAGTCTTTCAAAAACTTAAAACAACAGCATGTGGAAATCCTATTGGCTTTGGAGGGCTAACGTCTATAAGACTATACTGTACTCTACTGCATTGCACTGTACTGTACTGTACTCTACTGTACTGTACTGTACTGTAATGGGATATACCGTACTGTACTCTACTGCACCGTGCAGTATGCTACTGTACTGTACTGTACTGTACTGTACTGTACTGTACTGTACTGTACTGTACTGTACTGTACTAGACTGCACCGTACTGTATGCTACTGTACTGTACTTAACTAGACTCCACCGTACTTTATGCTACTGTACTGTACTATACTTTACTTTACTGTACTGCACCGTACTGTATGCTACTGTACTGTACTGCACCGTACTGTATGCTACTGTACTGTACTGTACGATACTCTATACTGTACTTTATTATACTGCACCATTCTGTATGCTACTGTACTGTACTGCACTCCACTGCACTGCACTGTACTGTACAGTACAACTATAGAACTGAAACATGTAGAGCGGTGGTGCTCAAACTGTGGTACGCGTACCACTGGTGGTACTTGAGACATCTCTGGTGGTACTTGGAATGCCATTATGAACCTCTCCTGTACTGACTGGCAAAAGTGAATATGGAAGGCCTTTACTGCGATATTCTAATGTTGGTTGTCAAGGTGGTACTCGGAGAGCTCAATATTTTCTCAGGGGGTACTTCACACAAAAGGTTTGAGAACCACTGATGTAGAGCATTCTGAGGACATGTACAATATTATGCAAAAAGGTGTAGTGGGAATGAGTCATGTTACTGTTACCACTCAAAATCTTGAAGGTTAAAAAAAGTCTTGTTGCATTTTGTTTGGGGGGGCGGGGTATGATCGACTATTCTCCTGCCCAGACTATTTATGTGCCTTGCATATCAAGAAAATGAGTCCAGGTAATGATTTACTTTCATAGTATATACCATATGAGAAGTATTGTTCTATATAAATATTTCTCCTATGGGTAAGGGTGGCAAAAGACCAACAGTACATGTTGTCCATCAGCTGTCAGTTTTGATAGTAGTTTAAGTACTCAATGATTACTGAGCTAACTAATACAACTTTTGACACAAGTACTAGGTGAGGACTTGTCTGCAAATAAACATTTTTTTTTATCTCTGTCTTCTTACTCAACATACACTAAGAAAGCATTCCCATTTAATTTGAACTGAAGCCATACTGTGGCCTACATGTAGGCCTATATTGAGTAATCTGTAATGCCATTCTAAAGATGACTGAAATGCTCTCACAATATGCACTTGTAAAAATATAGAATTAGGTGATCTTATGGGGTTCTTCATACATATGGAAAGGTCCTGTCCTTTACCCTCTCTCATACAAATAAAATATGTATATCTGTTATGGAAATTAGAGGATGGAGAACCTGCTACCTAGGGCATCTTGCACTGACACTATCCCATTCAAATCGAGCATTAGCAGCAGTCTATTATCACCATAGTTTTAGTGTTGGCAATGCTCATTTTAATTCAGACCAATAATCTTCTCAAATCGTTCACAATGTTACATGCTGTCAAGCACGTAAGCACAGACTCACCCATACACACACTATGTACATTTTGTAGTTTTATCAATCTGGTCTAGCAGGCTACCCTTGCTTCATCTCTTCTGAGGACTATATTAACATTGTCAGCTAAGTATAATGTCATGTAATAACAATGTAATGCGTTACCAACATGACATATTGTATATGACATGGTAGACATTTTTTTTTCAAGGGGCACCCCTTCTAGGATGTCTTCAAATCAGTCAAGGAACACGTGTACCGAATTATATGCTTCTATCCAGCGCGTAACGATTTCTCGGCTTAGAGCCCCTACTACTAGCTATGAAGGCTGATTTGGGGCTGGTGCTGTCCAGTCCAATGGTGCTGAAATGTTCCATCAGATTAAGAGTGACATGGCGACATGGAGATGAGGTGTGTGTGTGCAGGCTTGCGTGTTTGCATGTCTGTGTGCGTGCATTCGTGCAGGCATATGTGTTTGGACAGATGTGTTATAGCATAACCTAAGTGAGGGTCTCTTGACATGTTTTCTGGCTCTACTAACAGCACCACACCTCATTCAACAGCATGTAAGTCAGGGGTATTCAATTAGTCAAGTCAAGTCAAGTCAAGTCAAGTTGGTTTTATTGTCAATTTCTTTACATGCACTGGTCATACAAAGAATTTGAAATTACGTTTCTTGCTTTCCCATGCAGACATAGACTAATCTAGGTAAGGACATAGACAGTATAGACATAGACAATACTCATACATGGACATAAGTCAGTATGGACATAGACAGTGCTCATACAGACATTTAAAGTGCAAGACTGGACAACAGAAGACTTGTAGAGAACATACATTAAGAGGAGGTATTTTGTTGTGCTTTTCTAAAAGTCCTTTGTAGCGTTCTGACATAGTAATAGTAGCATTTGAAGAAAATAGATATTAAAAAGGGTCTATCAAGTACACCAGCAGCAGTGTGTGTGTGTGTGTGTGTGTGTGTGTGTGTGTGTGTGTGTGTGTGTGTGTGTGTGTGTGTGTGTGTGTGTGCGTGTGTTTTGTGTGTTTGTGTGTGTGTGTGTGTTTTGTGTGTGTGTGTGTGTTTAGTGCAGGTAGAAAGTGCGGTGTGCGTCTGTGTGTGTGTGTGTGTGTGTGTGTGTGTGTGTGTGTGTGTGTGTGTGTGTGTGTGTGTGTATGAGTTGTGTGTCAGTGTGTGTATGTTTGGGTTTAGTGCAGAAAGTGCAGTGTGCGTGTGTGTGTGTGTGTGCGTGTGCATGTTTTGAGTTAGTGCAGGTTGAAAGTTCAGTCACAGATGTAGTAGTGCAGGTGGAATGTTCAGTCGCAGATATGGTGGTGGGGATGAGGGGGGGGGGGGTTGTCAGTGGCCTGGCTGGCTAGAGGCTGACAGTGGAGGGAGAGTGGGTTGAGTGTTCAGTATCTTGATTGCTTGGTGCATCGAGCTGGTTGCAAGCCTGGTGGTACGGGAACGGAGGCGCCTCTACCTCTTTCCAGAGGCCAGGAGGCTGAACAGTTTGTGTGCTGGGTGGCTTGTGTCTTTGATGATCATCAGTGCTTTCCGGGTGAGGCGTGCGGTGTAAATGTCCTGCAGGGAGGGGAGTGGTACTCCAATGATCTTCTTCGCTGTGTTCACAACACGCTGGAGTGTCTTCCTGTTTTTCTCCGTGCAGCTTCCTCCCCACACTGTGATGCAGCTGGACACAACTCTCTCTAAAGTCACCGATGGCCAGTTTTTCAAATGTCCTCCATTGAAGGGGCCGAACATACAATCTGTATAACTGCAAGCAGCACAGTGTCTGAGGTTAGGGTGC
This sequence comes from Engraulis encrasicolus, assembly GCF_034702125.1. NCBI lineage: Eukaryota > Metazoa > Chordata > Actinopteri > Clupeiformes > Engraulidae > Engraulis > Engraulis encrasicolus. The sequence goes on from NC_085866.1 coordinate 50,239,233, forward strand.
GAAACAAGCGGTTAGCTTTCCAGACAGAACAGATATTGGCTTCTCTATTTCTTAGTAGCCGTAGGATGGTCTATTTATGACACTGTTTTAGATAAGATTTCACTCTCATGTGAATGTAAAGTAGAGATATCCCCAACCTGAAGTGTTAGTGATCGCAAATTATGCACGGCCACAGATAGCACACAGATATTTGTTTTCATTTTGTTCTGACCTTATGGGGGGGCAATACCTTGCCATGTAAGGGCCACATCTGTCCCCAGGTCCTCCATTTAAATAGCCCTGATGTAAGGGAACACATGCCGCTGTGTGTCTTCTAAATGCATTGAAACTAACCAAGAAAGTCAAACCTCCAGTACTTTCTTTTGTTTCCAGTAAAGACATTTCTCCTTAAGTAATTATTACCTCCGCCAGGAGGTTATGTGATCGCCTGAGTTTGTGTGTGTGTTGTCTGTGTTTGTTAGTTCGCTGCTGTTCCACTGCCTGCCACAAGGTGCGCACGGTGAGCACTGAGCAGAGGCGTGCCTGGCTGCGCCTTTCTTAGCAAGGAACAGGGAGAGACTATCTCCTTCGCCGCCAGCTCCAACACCAAGTACATTTCACCTAAAAAGTTGTTCATCAGCAGGCAGTAATCAGTCCTGTCAAATGAATTACCGCTACCAAAAATATTCAGTTTATGATGTGTGGCCAAGGCTATGTTATCATTGCTGTTGCGAGAAGGACAGTGACCACCCCCGCGGATCATTTAGGTTCACAATGCTGTCAAATTAATTACGTTGTCAAGAATATGGAATATTCTGGAATATGGAATATGTGATCGTGTAGGCCTAAGTTCACAATGTTGTTGTGGACTGTGACTTAGGTTCACAATCCTGTCGAATTAATTAGGCTACCGTTGCCAAAATAATTTATGACTCCAGGCCTACGTTCACAATGCTAGTAAAATTCATTAAGCTACATCCCCTTCGCTACATTTAAAGATAACCCCAAGTTGTTTGCGAGATGGACAGGGATCAGAAAGCCCGACAGCATGCATAATGGCCGAGCGCCGGCAAATATTCCACACGGGTGAGCCTGCGCCATTCTAAACAGTAAGGAACAGTGTGGGACTACTTTGACGCCAGCTCCCACACTATCAACCTAAAAAGTTGCTCATCAGCAGGCAGCCTATAGCCTAGGCTACACCCTCGTTGAAGTTAACAAACAATCATGTAAAATTAATTACCGCTGCCTAAAATGTGTGAAGTGGAAGTGAATTGGTGCGAGATGGACAGTGACCACCGCAGATCATTTTGGTTGACAATGTCGAATTAATTGGGTACCATCGCCAAAAATATGGAATTTGTGGCTGTGGAAGTTCACAATGCTGGTCAAACACCCCCTTCACTAAATTTAAAATTAAGCCCAATTGCGAGCAATGCTGGTCAAACACCCCCTTCACTAAATTTAAAATGAAGCCCAGTTGTGAGATAGACCACAAATTCCGACAGCAATGCATGCCCGTGGACTGATTAACAACGGTGAATAGTGATTTGAGGAATGCGGGAAGCAACCGACAGTGCCAAGACCATGTGGCCCATGAGAATGATGCATATACCATCGTAGGCACAAAAAAAGCCCTGACCCTTCTGTGGTTGTTTCAGTTTTGTTGGTCAAAATCATTACATTCCCTTCACTAATAAGGCTAGTTCTATCCCCGCATGATCACATCACAAGCTTTCAAAGCAGGTAGGCTAGATTTTGCAAATGACTGAACTGACATAAATGTGTCACTTTGAAAGTCTGACACAGGAATATAGTCGATCATATTCTCAAAGTGATTATTTTTGTCGATTATCTAATTAGGCTATGCCATGCCTTGGCGGAGGTATGTGATCTCGGAGCACTTTTCTAGTTGAATGTAAAATGGTTTGATAAAATATAACACTAGAGATCAGGGCTTTGAACCGTTATTTTTTCCAAACGTTCCGTTCCGAACAGAAACGGAATTATAACGTTTCCGGTTCCACCAATAAATTGACGTTCTCGAACCGGTTAAATATTGTTCCCGGAACGGTTAATTTCGTTCCTGTCAGCTGATTACTCCCCATAGGCCTAACTGACGGTAATTAACCAAGAAAGACGGAAGTGCAAATGAGTCCGCCTACTTCCAAACTGTTTATTCAAGCGGATGAAAAGAATATCCTCCAGAATTTTGTCGTTCAGGGACGACCTAAGCGGGGAATAAACCTCAATGATGAAAATGCGTGCTCCACGCTGACTTGGGTCACGGGGAACGCTATGATGGACATTGTGAGTTTGTGCATATTTGAAGCGGGCATGGATGCCCAATAACGTCGAACATTCTCGGTGCACTTTACACACGCTTTTCTGCAATATCTTACAATGATACAATGGAAACTCTGCCCTTTTGTATGACAGTGGTTTCTCTCATTACCTTCGCCAAGACAAAGTCGGCGAAGGTTATGTTTTGACCGCTGTGTATTTATTTATTTGTTAATATGTTTGTTTGTATGTACTTCGTATAACTCAGACAGAACTGATCCGATTTTTATGAAATTTGGTGGGATGATTGGTCATGACCCAAGGAACAATCGATTAGTTTTTGGGAGTGATTGGGTCAAAGGTCAAAGGTCAAGGTCAAAATGTTTGTTTGTACTTCGTATAACTCAGACAGAAGTGAGCCGATTTTTATGAAATTTGGTGGGATAATTGGTCATGACCCAAGGAACAATCGATTACTTTTTGGGAGTGATTGGGTCAGAGGTCAAAGGTCAAGGTCAAAAACGTAAATTGAGCCGATTTTTATGAAATTTAGTGGGATGATTGGTCATGACCCAAGGATCAATCGATTACTTTTTGGGAGTGATTGGGTCAAAGGTCAAAGGTCAAGGTCACGAAAAGGTCAAAAACGTACATTGAGCCGATTTATATGAAATTTACTGGGATGATTGGTCATGACCCAAGGAACAATCGATTACTTTTTGGGAGTCATTGGGTCAAAGGTCAAGGTCAAGGTCACAAAAAGGTCAAAAACGTTTTTTTTTGCCAAGCACTATATGCCAGAACAACGTGTGCATGCTGAATTGAATAAGAGGTCAAGACTGGGCCAAATATGTAATATTACGATATTCCGGTACAATTGCAATTAAACTAACACCAAAATTTGGAGAATGTTACGCCCCACACTCTGAAGATGTCCAGAAAAAATTAAGTGGCGTAGGCGAAGGTTTGCGCTCTACCGAGTGCCCATTCTAGTTTAAAATGTGGAGTGGAGACTTTGTAATCCACAGCTCGCTCTCCATTCAGTCAGAGAATGTCACAGGAAAATAATTACTTTTTTTTTTGTTTGAGGAACGGTATTAACCGGTATTAACCGGTTACCATTATTTTTAAATAAGTGTTTCCGTTCCAGAACATAAAAAATAATAACGGTTGCGGTTTCGTTTCTGTTCCCTGTAAAATACAACCTGGTTCCTGGTTTCGTTTTCGTTCCTTGAACCGGTTCAAAGCCCTGCTAGAGATAAAGGAAAGGTCATCAACAGGCTGATACAATTTGTTTGTTTAAAAACTTAAAGCCACAACAGCGTGTCATTGTGCGGCTCTCCCACTCTCCCAGCATGCAAATTTGTTGGAAGGAAAGTTCTTCTACGTCACAGGGAATACCTCTCTTGGGGCCATGCACTGTTTAAAAGCTGAGGACTCCTGTGCCAACTACAGCACAACTGAGTTTTACAACAGAAGAAGAAACAGAAATCCAGCAAGCAACACAAACCAAGCCTGAGCCATGACTTCACTCACACTTTTAATGGTAAGAACTGCACCCTTTTAAGTGGCGGTTATATGTGTTTGGTGTTAAGCTGGGAGGGATTGTTTATTCATTTGATATTTCAATCTGGAAATGTGAAGAAGTTAAAGCTCCAAGCTGCTGCTGTCAGTTACTAGACCGCATATATTTAGGAATATTTAGGAAGCAGAGACCTACATTTGTTTTTGTTGCCGTTTTCTAATGACATGCCTGACATGTAGTCAGGTATTAAGTTAGCTATTTCATGCTGACAATGCTGAAAGAAATGTTTCTAAACAATCTTGCAAGCCTTTAGGCTGCATGTTTCGAGCTTATGGCATGCTGGTGGTCCATGAGTTTACATTACTATTTCTTCATTCTTGTATTTGTGCAGATGCCCTTGTTTGTCATGAGTGGATGTATGTCTCACCCTGTGGGGAGACATGAGAGAATGGGGAGCCATCTCCATCATGACTGGCCCTGCTCCAGCTGTGATGACCATTGTACAAACGACTACGTAAAAAATAATTTCAATCAGACCATGGACCTCAGGACCAATGAAGAACTTATCAGCACATCCGTAGCCACGTGGACGTATGTGTGAGTACTCAGTGTTGTGTCCTTATTAGTGCTTGGCTGTTCAAGAAGAGCTTATAGTGCCGGCATTGTTTTCTATAAACTACATTTTTGCGTACGGTTTTTCGTTTCAATATCTACAGTATGACCATCATGCTGAATTTCTTGTCTTCATTTTTTGCAGGTTGGATGACAAAAAAACAAGAATACCAAGGGTGATTACCCATGCCAAATGTGAGACATGTCATTGCAGTGGATTTCAGGCTGTGCCGATTCAACATGATTTCACGGTTTACTACAAAGAGAAGTGTCACAATAGGCCTAACCATATAAAGCTTAGAAGGGACACAATGTTGGTCAATCTAGGTTGCACATGTGAAAAATAATTCATAATTCATGAAATGGATTTTATACATAGCTCTTCTAAATGAACCACAGATTTCCCTAGAGATCATAAATATTATGTGTTAAATTATACTATGGTATAATTTCTTAAATCACTGTTCTAAAAGAACATTTTCTAAAGAAAATCATGTTGGTTGAACAATGCACTTGAAACAAAATATGTACAATGCAATGGCAACTCATGTTGAATGGTTAATGGAAAATGAAATACATGTAGAAGTATTTTTTTGTTTGTTCCTGAGTTGATGAGTTGAGGAGGCCTATTTTAAACACATTTTATAATAGGATTGTGGCAGGTGTTTTACCTTATGCTGGTGGGTGGAGGGATGTCACTGGAGGACAGAAACCAGATAAATAAGCTAACCAAGAAAGCGGGCTCCATCACGGGTGTGTGTTTTAATTCGGTGGAGCACATTTTAGAGGAGTGGACAATAAGGAAGGTGAATAGTGTGCTGGGCAGAGATGACCACCCACTGTCCAGCTTGTTCACGAAGAGTGGCAGGAGCCAAAGGCTCCTCCTTCCTAGGTGCTCCACCAAAAGTTTTTGACGATCTTTTATCCCTGCAGCAATCAGACTTTTTAACAACAGCTGCTAACTGGTTTTATTGGTTTTATGTGTTTTACTTTTTATATGTTGTGTTGAGTCTTTGTGTGTTTTTATGATGGACTGTTTATTGTTCCTTATTTATTGTTTGCTCTTATTTATTTTGTCTTGTCTATGTGTCTGGTATGTGCTGTGTGGATGACCAGGTGGCATTCAATTTCCGCTTTGGGGATTAATAAAGTCTCTCGTCATCATCATCATCATGGTGGACATTTGTTATATCAGATTACTCTTTCATCACTGAGTGTATATGCTTACAGCAAGCGGCATTATAGCAGCATATAATATAACCTACACACACTCATATGTATGTATGCCCACACACAGAAACTTAAAGAGTGGATCAATGCCGTAATGAAATATTATGCATGACACCCACATAGTGATTCCATGCAGCCTGACCCGACCAGACAGAAAGCCTTTCACTATGTGGCATCGCTTACTCACTGGCTTCACTTTTCTTTCTATGAACAAAAGACACCCCCATTTTTAATCCCCCTCATAATTCAAGTACATGTTATTTTAAAAAGGCAGATAACCCAACCTGAAACAAAGAATTTGACTGTGTGGCATCGCTCTTTCACTGGTTTCATTTTTACTTCTATGCACAAAAAACTCACCACATTTTGAATACCCCAATGACTATCAATTTTATCCATCACCATTTATTTACTTTACTGGAAAGAAAGAAAGAAAGAAAGAAAGAAAGAAAGAAAGAAAGAAAGAAAGACATTCCAGAAGGCCTGAAATATTCTTGCTGCAGGATGTGCATGAATGCTTTGCTGTGCATATGCCACCTTTACACTCGGTAACTTGTGAATATACAGACACGTGCATGGTGCAATATTGAGCAATCTTCCAAACTTGCATGTTAAGGTCTTGATAGAGTGTAGTCAAACAATGATGTAAAATAGGATCTGCACCCTGGATGATACCTCCATTGTGCGTAGCAGTGCTATGATAGTTCTGCTGTAAGTATGTGTATTGATTCGCACACAGTTTTGTGTGTTAGTAAAGGGAGTTAATGCCTCTTTTCCCTACCGGTTTTCTGGTAGGCCTACAGCTTTTGGAGGTTGGGGTGCGCACATCCACAAAGTAGTAATCCAGATGCCAGACAAAAAGTGGTAAGTAGTGTGATTAAGTGGTCCGCACACTGGGTATTAACTCCAAAAATATAACTTTATTTCATTTTTACATACGACAACGTTTCGATCCAACAGAGGGATCTTCCTCAGGCCTACAGCTTGACAAATCGCAACTTGGCCTTCACTTTTTGCTTTATGATTAAGCGGTGTCGTGCCTATTCGAAAAGCAAAAAGTGGCGGCCGAGTCTCGCTGTGGGCCTACTAGAAAAACGGCAGTGGAAAAGAGGCATAAGAGTCCAATAAAGGTGAAGAGGTTTGACATGAGTAGTCACTAGAGGGAATTCCAAAGGGATCTCCGCTCTGGATGCTAGCGTGACCTCACAGCCTGTAATAGCAGAGGGAATCCCTCACTATTGCAATGTCAGCTTGTAAGTACCCTGGCTTGTACAAAGTATGATACAATATGTCTTTATATAATATGTGGCCAACTGAATGAGAAAGGATGGCTACATGCTATGTCATGCTGTTCCAAGTGTTTTGAATGGAGATGTGTCACTTGAAGTGGTGTTAATGTGTCACTCATGCCACTCACTCATCATCACATATACTAGCATTTCCACAATGAGGGATTCCTTCCCATCCACTCTGTCAGTCTGTAGTCAGGCGTAGCAGAATGCTTTCTAGACATGCACTTGACCACTGCAACATTTGTGTGTGTGTGTGTGTGTGTGTGTGTGTGTGTGTGTGTGTGTGTGTGTGCGTGTGTGCGTGTGTGTGTGTGTGTGTGTGTGTGTGTGCGTGCGTGCGTGCGTGCGTGCTTGCATGTGTGCGTGCACATATGTGTGGGTGCATGTGGGTGTGAATGGGTGGGAGTGTAGAGCTGCTGCTGTCAGTTACGAGACAACATATATTTAGGAATATTTAGGAAGCAGAGACCTACTTTGTACATTTGTTTTTGTTGCCGTTTTCTAATGACATGCCTGACATGTAGGCAGGTATTACGTTAGCCATTTCATGCTGACAATGCTGAAAGAAATGTTTCTAAACAGTATTGCGATTCTTTAGGCTGTGTAAGACAGAATGTTTAGAGCTGATGGCATGCTGGTGGTCCATGATTTTACATTACTATTTCTTCATTCTTGTATTTGTGCAGATCCCCTTCTTTGTCATGAGTGGATGTATGTCTCACCCTGTGGGGAGACATGAGACAATGGGTAGCCATCTCCATCATGACTGGCCCTGCTCCAGCTGTGACAACCATTGTACAAACGACTACGTAAAAAATCATTTCAATCAGACCATGGACTTCAGGACCAATGAAAAACGTATCAGCACATCCGTAGCCACGTGGACTTATGTGTGAGTACTCAGTGTTGTGTCCTTATTAATGCTTGGCTGTTCAAGAAGAGCTTATAGTGCCGGCATTGTTTTCTATAAACTACTTTTTTTGCGTACGGTTTTTCGTTTCAATATCTACAGTATGACCATCATGCTGAATTTCTTGTCTTCATTTTTTGCAGGTTGGATGACAAAAAAACAAGAATTCCAAGGGTGATTACCCATGCCAAATGTGAGACATGTCATTGCAGTGGATTTCAGGCTGTGCCGATTCAACATGATTTCACGGTTTACTACAAAGAGAAGTGTCACAATAGGCCTAACCATATAAAGCTTAGAAGGGACACAATGTTGGTCAATCTAGGTTGCACATGTGAAAAATAATTCATGAAATGGATTTTATACATAGCTGTTCTAAACGAACAACAGATTTCCCTAGAGATCATAAATATTATGTGTGAAATTATACTGTGGTATAATTTCTTAAATCACTGTTCTAAAAGAACATTTTCTAAAGAAAATCATGTTGGTTGAACAATGCTCTTGAAACAAAATGTGTACAATGCAATGGCAACTCATGTTGAATGGTTAATGGAAAATGAAATACATGTAGAAGTGTTTTTTGTTTGTTCTGAGTTGATGAGTTGGGGAGGCCTATTTTAACACATTTTATAATGGGATTGTGGCAGGTGTTTTACTTTATGCTGGTGGGTGGAGGGATGTCACTGGAGGACAGAAACAAGATAAATAAGCTAACCAAGAAAGCGGGCTCCATCACGGGTGTGTGTTTTAATTCGGTGGAGCACATTTTAGAGGAGCGGACAATAAGGAAGGTGAACAGTGTGCTGGGGATGACCACCCACTGTCCAGCTTGTTCACGAAGAGTGGCAGGTTTGAATCATAGCTATAGAATAATTAGGCTATAGGATAACATGTTTATACAGTTCCAACACTAAGGCTCCTCCTTCCTAGGTGCTCCACCAAAAGGTTTTTTAATAACAGCTGCTGATTGGTTTTATTGGTTTTATGTGTTTTTATATGTTGTGTTGAGTCTTTGTGTGTTTTTATGATGGACTGTTTTTTTTTCTTATTTCTTGTTAGCTCTTATTTATTATGTGTTTGTCTATATGTCTGCTATGTGCTGTGTGGATGACCAGGTGGCATTCAATTTCCCTTTTGGGGATTAATAAAGTCTCTCGTCATCATCATCATCATGGCGTACTAAGCACATTTGTTATATCAGATTACTCTTTCATCACTGATTGTGTATGCTTACAGCTAGTGGCATTATGGCAGCATATAATATAGCCTACACACACTCACATGTAGGCAGGCACACTTGAACAAAGTGAGAGTGGAGATGAGAGGTCTGAAATGAGCAGCCAGTCACTGGAGGGAATTCTCCTGGGCTCTCCTGACCTCACAGTGGCCTTACAGCAGAGGGAATCCCTCACTATGCAAATACATATGCAGCATCAGCAGGTTTACAATGGATTAGGACCAACAACAGGTCCATTCAGCTACTATTGAGGGATGTTTGGTATTTAGGCCTATTGCACATGGTTTATGTGCAAATTAAGTTTAAGCCATACATCAAGGAGTCAGTGAGCATCTGTCACACACACACCCACCCACATACTGTACTGTACATACAGTCATTGTCAAAACCACAAAGACTTAGGCCGGGGACATAATTGGTGTCTGCCTTAAATTATGCATGTAATGAGTGCACATGCTTGCTTCAGGAAGACCGGAGCATGGAGGTATCATCATAGTCCACCATTGTTTGACTCTAACACAACCTCAACATGGACGTTCGGAAGATCGGCCCTCGTGTTTTTTGTGAATATTACACTCGTCTGCGCACCCTCTGTAAGATGTTCTCCCGTGCGCAAAATTGATATAAAATGTGCACGGCCATGCGTTCATGTATGAAATGTGCCCGTGCACACGTATCCTGCAGCAAGCAGGTCCCAGGCCATAAATATGTCTGCAGACGGACCTTCTGCTCACACACACACACACACACTCACACACAGAAATATTCAACATGCCCACACGTACACCCACCCAGCCCACACACAGAAACTTAAAGAGTGGATCAATGCCACAATATAATGCATGACACCCACACAGTGATTCCATGCAGCCTGACCTGACCAGACAGAAAGCCTTTGACTATGTGGCATCGCTTACTCACTGACTTCTCTTTTCTTTCTATGAACAAAAGACACCCCCGTTTTTAATGCCCCTCATAATTCAAGTGCATGTTATTTTACAAAAGCAGATAACCCGACCTGACACAAAGAATTTGACTGTATGGCATCGCTCTTTCACTGGTTTCATTTTTACTTCTACAGTATGCACAAAAAACTCACCACATTTTTAAAACCCCAATGACTATTCATTTTACCCATCACCATTTATTTACTTTACTGGAAAGAAAGAAAAAAAGAAAGAAAGAAAGAAAGATAGAAAGAAAGACATTCCATAAGGCCTGAAATATTCTTGCTGCAGGATGTGCATGAATGCTTTGTTGTGCATATGCCACCTTTGCGCTCGGTAACTTGTGAATATACAGACACGTGCATGGTGCAATATTGAGCAATCTTCCAAACTTGCATGTTAAGGTCTTGATAGAGTGTAGTCAAACAATGATGGAAAATAGGATCTGCACCCTGGATGATACCTGCACTATTGTGCGTAGTAATGCTATCATAGTTCTACTGCAAGTATATGCATTCATTAGCACACAGTTTTGTGCATTAGTAAAGGCAGTTAATGCCTCTTTTCCCTGCCGGTTTTCTGGTAGGCCTACAGCTTTTGGAAGTTGGGGTGCGCACATCCACAAAGCAGTTATCCCGGTGCCAGACAAAAAAGTGGTAAGCAGTGTGATGAAGTGGTCCGCACACTGGGTATTAACTCCAAAAATATAACTTTATTTCATTTTTACATACGCCAACAGTTCAATCCAACAGAGGTATCTTGCTCAGGCCTACAGCTTGACACATCGCAACTTGGCCGCCACTTTTTGCTTTACGATTAAGCGGTGTCGTGCCTATTCGAAAAGCAAAAAGTGGCGGCCGAGTCTCGCTGTGGGCCTACTAGAAAAACGGCAGTGGAAAAGAGGCATAAGAGTCCAATACATGTTAAGAGGTTTGACATGAGTAGTCACTAGAGAGAATTCAAAAGGGATCTCCGCTCCGGATGCTAGCGTAACCTCACAGCCTGTAATAGCAGAGGGAATCCCTCACTATTGCAATGTCAGCTTTTTCAGTTAAGTCCCCTTTTACACAGTATGATACAATATGTGTTTATATAACAAAACAGTAATATGTGGCCAACTGAATGAGAAAGGATGGCTACATGCTATGTCATGCTGTTCCAAGTGTTTTGAATGGAGATGTGTCACTTGAAGTGGTGTTAATGTGTCACTCATGCCAAACTCATCATCACATATAGTAGTATTTCCACAATGAGGGATTCCTTCCCATCCACTCTGTCAGTCTGTAGTCAGGCGTAGCAGAATGCTTTCTAGACATGCACTTGAACACTGCAGCATTTGTTTGTGTGTATGTGTGTGTATGTGTGTGTGCGTGTGTGTGTGTGTGTGTGTGCGTGCGTGCGTGCGTGCGTGCTTGCATGTGTGCGTGCACATATGTGTGGGTGCATGTGGGTGTGAATGGGTGGGAGTGTAGAGTAGCTGGCTGTGGTATCATTTGCATATGTAAACAAATCGAAACACCAACATTAAGGGTTACTATGGTTTAGTATCTACACATTGTTTAGTGAAACCATTAGGGTAAAAATAACTTACTTTTAGCAACTGAGATTCTCTCTAAATATTACCATGCCACAAACATTAGCACATGTTCATGAAGTGATGTGCATTCAGCTCTGAAAGACTCAGCCATGCATTTTCATGTGGTGGTTTGGTAGATGAGGCATACGGCATATGTAGCAGTTCATGCATTTTATTTCATAAAAGGAGGCTATTAACTGTGTATACAGATGTGAATGTTTAAATCTCAAGTTTAATATGTTTAATTTGACATTGTGTGTGTGCGTGTGTGCGTGTGTGCGTGTGTGCGTGTGTGCGTGTGTGCGTGTGTGCGCGTGTGTGTGTGTGTGTGTGTGTGTGTGTGTGTGTGTGTGTGTGTGTGTGTGTGTGTGTGTGTTGGGGGATTCAAGCCCTTATATGGCTATTCTGTGAGGTCAACAATGACCAGAGTGGAATCTCTTTCGTGGAATCTCTTTTGTAGGACTACACATTGAACTTTGTACCTGTTTATCTCTTTATCTCTCTCTCTCTCTCTCTCTCTCTCTCTCTCTCTCTCTCTCTCTCTCTCTCTCATTTTTGATACAGGCTGTCAGCAGTGGCTTTTGGGCGATTTGCATGTACAAACACAACAGGAACCACAGAGACAGTTAACAGTATATCTTATCCATGTTGTTGTCCTACCATTTGTAGCACAATGTTGTACTTCAACTTGTTATTTTATATATTTCATTCCTAGTCACAATGAGACAGTAGTTTCCATTTTAAGCATTAGCTATGAAGGCTGATTTGGGGCTGGTGCTGTCCAGTTCAGTGGTGCTGAAATGTTCCATCAGATTAAGAGTGACATGGAGATGAGGTGTGTGTGCATGCTTGCATGTGTGCATGTCTGTTTGCATGCGTTCGTGCGTGCATGTGTGTATATGGACAGAGATGTGTTATAGCATAACCTAAGTGGGGGTCTCTTGACATGTTTTCTGGCTGTACTAGCACTTCACCTCATTCAACAGCATGTAAAGCAGGGGTATTCAATTAAAAGTCACAGATGGCCAGTTTTTCAAATTTCCTCCAGTGAAGGGGCCGAACATAGATCTGGGGTCCGTATCTCGAAAGCGTCTTTGCTAACGACGGTAGCAACGTCCTTCGTAAGAGCGACTCAACTCTCTCTCGACAGCGACGCTCACCACTAAATCCAAGGGAACGGTAAGACGGTCTTAAGGCGGTCTTAAGGCGGTCTTAAGACGGTCTTAAGACGGTTAGCAACGACAAAAATCGAGAAACGGACCCCTGTATAACTGCAAGCAGCACGCTGTCCGAGGTTAGCTTTCCAGACAGAATAGAAATGCGCTTCTCTATTTCTTAGTATCCTTAGGATGGTCTGTTCATGACACTGTTTTAGATAAGATTTCACTCTCATGTGAATGCATAGTAGAGATATCCCCAACCTGAAGTGTTAGTGATCGCAAATTATGCACGGCCACAGATAGCACACATATTTGTTTTCATTTTGTTCTGACCTTATGGGGAGCCAAATCCTTGCCATGCAGGGGCCGCATCTGGCCCCAGGGCCTCCATTTAAATAGCCCTGATGTAAGGGAACACATGCCGCTGTGCGTCCGCTGCTAAATGCATTGAAACTAGCCAATAGAGTCAAACCTTCAGTACTTTCTTTTGTTTCCAGTAAAGACATTTCTCCTTAAGTAATTATTACCTCCGCCAGGAGGGTATGTGATCGCCTGAGTTTGTGTGTGTGTTGTCTGTTTGTTAGTTCGCTGCTATTCCACTGCCTGCCACAAGGTGCGCACGGTGACTGAGCAGAGGCGTGCCTGGCTGCGCCTTTCTCAGCAAGGAACAGGGAGAGACTCTCTCCTTCGCCGCCAGCTCCAACACCAAGTGCATTTCACCTAAAAAGTTGTTCATCCGCAGGCAGTAATCAGTCCTGTCAAATGAATTACCACCGCTACCAAAAATATTCAATTTGTGATGTGTGGCCTACTATGTTATCATTGCTGTTGCGAGAAGGACAGTGACCACCCCCGCAGATCGTTTAGGTTCACAATGCTGTCGAATTAATTACGTTGTCAAGAATATGGAATATGTGATCGTGTAGGCCTAAGTTCACAATGTTGTTGTGGACTGTGACTTAGGTTCACAATCCTGTCGAATTAATTAGGCTACCGTTGCAAAAATAATTTATGACTCCAGGCCTACGTTCACAATGCTAGTAAAATTCATTAGGCTACATCCCCTTCGCTACATTTAAAGATAACCCCAAGTTGTTTGCGAGATGGACAGGGATCAGAAAGCCCGACAGCATGCATAATGGCCGAGCACCGGCAAATATTCCACACGGGTGAGCCTGCGCCATTCTAAACAGTAAGGAACAGGGTGGGACTGTCTCCTTTGACGCCAGCTCCCACACTATCAACCTAAAAAGTTGGTCATCAGCAGGCAGCCTAGGCTACACCCTCGTTGAAGTTAACAAACAATCATGTAAAATTAATTACCGCTGCTTAATATGTGTGAAGTGGAAGTGAATTGTTGCGAGATGGACAGTGACCACCGCAGATCATTTTGGTTGACAATGTCGAATTAATTGGGTACCATCGCCAAAAATATGGAATTTGTGGCTGTGTAAGTTCACAATGCTGGTCAAACACCCCCTTCACTAAATTTAAAATTAAGCCCAGTTGCGAGATAGACCACAAATTCCGACAGCAATGCATGCCCGTGGACTGATTAACAACGGTGAATAGTGATTTGAGGAATGCGGGGAAGCAAATGCCGCTTCAACCGACAGTGCCAAGACCATGTGGCCCATGAGAATGATGCATATACCATCGTAGACAAAAAAACAAGCCCTAACCCTTCTGTGGTTGTTTCAGTTTTGTTGGTCAAAATCATTACATTCCCTTCACTAATTAGGCTAGTTCTATCCCCGCATGATCACAAGCTTTCAAAGCAGGTAGGCTAGATTTTGCAAATGACTGAACTGACATGAATGTGTCATTTTGAAAGTCTGACACAGGAATATAGTCGATAAGTGATTATTTTTGTCGATTATCTAATTAGGCTATGCCATGCCTTGGCGGAGGTATGTGATCTCGGAGCACTTTTCTAGTTGAATGTAAAATGGTTTGAAAATATAACACTAGAGATAAAGGAAAGGTCATCAACAGGCTGACACAATTTGTTTGTTTGTTTAAAAACTTTTCATTGTGCTGCTCTCCCACTCTCCCAGCATGCAAATTTGTTGGAAGGAAAGTTCTTCTACGTCACAGGGAATACCTCTCTTTGGGCCATGCACTGTTTTAAAAGAGGAGGACTCCTGTGCCAACGACAGCACAACTGAGTTTTACAACAGAAGAAGAAACTGAAATCCAGCAAGCAACACAAACCAAGCCTGAGCCATGACTTCACTCACACTTTTAATGGTAAGAACTGCACCCTTTTAAGTGGCGGTTATATGTATTTGGTGTTAAGCTGGGAGGGATTGTTTATTCGTTTGATATTTCAATCTGGAAGTGAAGAAGTTAAAGATCCAAGCTGCTGCTGTCAGTTACGAGACAACATATATTTAGGAATATTTAGGAAGCAGAGACCTACTTTGTACATTTGTTTTTGTTGCCGTTTTCTAATGACATGCCTGACATGTAGGCAGGTATGAAGTTAGCCATTTCATGCTGACAATGCTGAAAGAAATGTTTCTAAACAGTATTGCGATTCTTTAGGCTGTGTAAGACAGAATGTTTAGAGCTGATGGCATGCTGGTGGTCCATGATTTTACATTACTATTTCTTCATTCTTGTATTTGTGCAGATCCCCTTCTTTGTCATGAGTGGATGTATGTCTCACCCTGTGGGGAGACATGAGACAATGGGTAGCCATCTCCATCATGACTGGCCCTGCTCCAGCTGTGACAACCATTGTACAAACGACTACGTAAAAAATCATTTCAATCAGACCATGGACTTCAGGACCAATGAAAAACGTATCAGCACATCCGTAGCCACGTGGACTTATGTGTGAGTACTCAGTGTTGTGTCCTTATCAATGCTTGGCTGTTCAAGAAGAGCTTATAGTGCCGGCATTGTTTTCTATAAACTACTTTTTTGCGTACGGTTTTCCGTTTCAATATCTACAGTATGACCATCATGCTGAATTTCTTGTCTTCATTTTTTGCAGGTTGGATGACAAAAAAACAAGAATTCCAAGGGTGATTACCCATGCCAAATGTGAGACATGTCATTGCAGTGGATTTCAGGCTGTGCCGATTCAACATGATTTCACGGTTTACTACAAAGAGAAGTGTCACAATAGGCCTAACCATATAAAGCTTAGAAGGGACACAATGTTGGTCAATCTAGGTTGCACATGTGAAAAATAATTCATAATTCATGAAATGGATTTTATACATAGCTCTTCTAAATGAACCACAGATTTCCCTAGAGATCATAAATATTATGTGTGAAATTATACTGTGGTATAATTTCTTAAATCACTGTTCTAAAAGAACATTTTCTAAAGAAAATCATGTTGGTTGAACAATGCACTTGAAACAAAATATGTACAATGCAATGGCAACTCATGTTGAATGGTTAATGGAAAATGAAATACATGTAGAAGTATTTTTTTGTTTGTTCCTGAGTTGATGAGTTGAGGAGGCCTATTTTAAACACATTTTATAATAGGATTGTGGCAGGTGTTTTACCTTATGCTGGTGGGTGGAGGGATGTCACTGGAGGACAGAAACAAGATAAATAAGCTAACCAAGAAAGCAGGCTCCATCACGGGTGTTTGTTTTAATTCGGTGGAGCACATTTTAGAGGAGCGGACAATAAGGAAGGTGAACAGTGTGCTGGGCAGGGATGACCACCCACTGTCCAGCTTGTTCACGAAGAGTGGCAGGAGCCAAAGGCTCCTCCTTCCTAGGTGCTCCACCGAAAGTTTTTGACGATCTTTTATCCCTGCAGCAATCAGACTTTTTAAAAACGGCTGCTGACTGGTTTTATTGGTTTTATGTGTTTTGCTTTATATATGTTGTGTTGAGTCTTTGTGTGTTTTTATGATGGACTGTTTATTGTTCCTTATTTATTGTTAGCTCTTATTTATTTTGTCTTGTCTATGTGTCTGGTATGTGCTGTGTGCATGACCAGGTGGCATTCAATTTCCCCTTTGGGGATTAATAAAGTCTATCGTCATCATCATCATCATGGTGTACTAAGGACATTTGTTATATCAGATTACTCTTTCATCACTGAGTGTAGGCCTATATGCTTACAGCAAGTGACATTATGGCAGCATATAATATAGCCTACACACGCTCACATGTAGGCACGCACACTTGAACAAAGTGAGAGTGGAGATGAGAGGTCTGAAATGAGCAGCCAGTGACTGGAGGGAATTCTCCTGGGCTCTCCTGACCTCACAGTGGCCTTACAGCAGAGGGAATCCCTCACTATGCAAATACATATGCAGCATCAGCAGGTTTACAATGGATTAGGACCAACAACAGGTCCATTCAGCTACTATTGAGGGATGTTTGGTATTTAGGCCTATTGCACATGGTTTATATGCAAATTCAGTTTAAGCCATACATCAAGGAGTCAGTGAGCATCTGTCACACACACACCCACATACTGTACTGTACATACAGTCATTGCCAAAACCACAAAGACTTAGGCCGGGGACATAATTGGTGTCTGCCTTAAATTATGCAGGCGATGGTGTGCTACTGAGGAAGACCGGAGCATGGAGGTATCATCATAGTCCACCATTGTTTGACTCTAACACAACCTCAACATGGACGTTCGGAAGATCGGCCCTCACGTTTTTGTCAATATCACACACGTCTGCGCACCCTCTGTAAGATGTTCTCCCGTGCGCAAAATTGATATAAAATGTGCACGGCCATGCGTTCATGTATGAAATGTGCCCGTGCACACGTATCCTGCAGCAAGCAGGTCCCAGGCCATAAATATGTCTGCAGACGGACCTTCTGCTCACACACACACACACACACTCACACACACACACACACACACACACACACACACACACACAAACACACACACACTTACACCCACCCAGCCCACACACAGAAACTGCCACAATTAAATATAATGCATGACACCCACACAGTGATTCCATGCAGCCTGACCTGACCAGACAGAAAGCCTTTGTCTATGTGGCATTGCTTACTCACTGAGTGCGTTTACATGCAGTTCAGTATATGATCGGGATATAAAGTATCCCGAATGTGCGTTTGAGCATATAAACACTTATTCGCGATACTGAGAAATTGGGATATGCTAGGTGGAGTATTCTGAAAGAAGCCGGGATACTGGCGCATGTAACACCTTATCCTGTATACAGGGGCTTCCCATAGAACGCTGTTGCTAGCATCAAGGCTACACACATTTGAAGAGAATTCTATAACGGCCAAGAATGTAGACTGGGATATAACGTTCTGTGCGCATATAAACACCTTATCCCGAATATGATCATAACCGGGATATGCCTCATATTCGGGATACTGAACTGCATGTAAACGCACTCACTGGCTTCACTTTTCTTTTCTATGAAAAAAGACACCCCCATTTTTAATCCCCCTCATAATTGTGCAAGTGTGCATGTTATTTTACAAAAGTAGATAACCCAACCTGACACAAAGGATTTGACTGTGTGACATCGCTCTTTCACTGGTTTCATTTTTTATTTCTATGGACAAAAAACCCACCACATTTTTAATATCCCAATGACTATTAATTTTACCCATCACCATGTATTTACTTTACTGGAAAGAAAGAAAGAAAGAAAGAAAGAAAGAAAGAAAGAAAGAAAGAAAGAAAGAAAGAAAGAAAGAAAGACAGAAAGACAGAAAGAAAGAAAGAAAGAAAGAAAGAAAGACATTCCATAAGGCCTGAAATATGCTTGCTGCAGGATATGCATGTGTGCATGAATGCTTTGCTGTGCATATGCCACCTTTACGCTCGGTAACTCGTGAATAAACACAGATACGTGCATGGTGCAATATTGAGCAATCTTCCAAACTTGTTGAGGTCTTGATAGAGTGTACTCAAACAATGATGGAAAATACGATCTCCCCCTTGGATGATACCTCCACTATTGTGCGTAGTTCTACTGTAAGTATGTGTATTGATTCGCACACAGTTTTGTGTGTTAGTAAAGGGAGTTAATGCCTCTTTTCCCCTATCGGTTTTCTGGTAGGCCTACAGCTTTTGGAAGTTGGGGTGCGCACATCCACACACAAAGCAGTTATCCCGGTGCCAGACAAAAAAAGTGGTAAGCAGTGTATTAACTCCAAAAATATAACTTTATTTCATTTTTACATAGGCCAACGTTTCAATCCAACAGAGGGATCTTCCTCAAGCCTACAGCTTGACACATCACAACTTGGCCGCCACTTTTTCCTTTACGATTAAGCGGTGTCTAAAAAGCAAAAAGTGGCGGCCGAGTCTCGCTGTGGGCCTACTAGAAAAACGGCAATGGAAAAGAGGCATAAGAGTCCAATAAGGTGAAGAGGTTTGACATGAGTAGTCACTAGAGGGAATTCCAAAGGGATCTCCGCTCAGGATGCTAACGTGACCTCACAGCCTGTAATAGCAGAGGGAATCCCTCACTATTGCAATGTCAGCTTTTTCAGTTAAGTCCCCTTTTACACAGTATGATACAATATGTGTTTATATAATATGTGGCCAACTGAATGAGAAAGGATGGCTACATGCTATGTCATGCTGTTCCAAGTGTTTTGAATGGAGATGTGTCACTTGAAGTGGTGTGAATGTGTCACTCATGCCAAACTCATCATCACATATAGTAGTATTTCCACAATGAGGGATTCCTTCCCATCCACTCTGTCAGTCTGTAGTCAGGCGGAGCGGAATGCTTTCTAGACATGCACTTGAACACTGCAACATTTGTGTGTGTGTGTGTGTGTGTGTGTGTGTGTGTGTGTGTGTGTGTGTGTGTGTGTGTGTGTGTGTGTGTGTGTGTGTGTGTGTGTGTGTGTGCGTGCGTGCGTACGGGCACATATGTGTGGGTGCATGTGGGTGTGAATGGGTGGGAGTGTAGAGTAGCTGGCTGTGGTATCATTTGCATATGTAAACAAATCGAAACACCAACATTAAGGGTTACTATGGTTTAGTATCTACACATTGTTTAGTGAAACCATTAGGGTAAAAATAACTTACTTTTAGCAACTGAGATTCTCTCTAAATATTACCATGCCACAAACATTAGCACATGTTCATGAAGTGATGTGCATTCAGCTCTGAAAGACTCAGCCATGCATTTTCATGTGGTGGTTTGGTAGATGAGGCATACGGCATATGTAGCAGTTCATATATTTTATTTCATAAAAGGAGGCTATTAACTGTGTATACAGATGTGAATGTTTAAATCTCAAGTTTAATATGTTTAATTTGACATTGTGTGTGTGTGTGTGCGTGTGCGTGTGCGTGTGTGCGTGTGTGTGTGTGTGTGTGTGTGTGTGTGTGTGTGTGTGTGTGTGTGTGTGTGTGTGTGTGTGTGTGTGTGTTGGGGGATTCAAGCCCTTATATGGCTATTCTGTGAGGTCAACAATGACCAGAGTGGAATCTCTTTCGTGGAATCTCTTTTGTAGGACTACACATTGAACTTTGTACCTGTTTATCTCTTTATCTCTCTCTCTCTCTCTCTCTCTCTCTCTCTCTCTCTCTCTCTCTCTCTCTCTCTCTCTCTCTCTCTCTGTCAATTTTTTGATACAGGCTGTCAGCAGTGGCTTTTCAGCAATTTGCATGTACAAACACAACAGGAACCACAGAGACAGTTAACAGCATATCTTATCCTTGTTGTAGTCCTACCATTTGTAGCACAATGTTGTAGTTCAACTTGTTATTTTATATATTTCATTCCTAGTCACAATGAGACAGTAGTTTCCATTTTAAGCATTAGCTATGAAGGCTGATTTGGGGCTGGTGCTGTCCAGTTCAGTGGTGCTGAAATGTTCCATCAGATTAAGAGTGACATGGAGATGAGGTGTGTGTGCATGCTTGCATGTGTGCATGTCTGTTTGCATGCGTTCGTGCGTGCATGTGTGTATATGGACAGAGATGTGTTATAGCATAACCTAAGTGGGGGTCTCTTGACATGTTTTCTGGCTGTACTAGCACTTCACCTCATTCAACAGCATGTAAAGCAGGGGTATTCAATTAAAAGTCACAGATGGCCAGTTTTTCAAATTTCCTCCAGTGAAGGGGCCGAACATAGAATCTGTATAACTGCAAGCAGCACGCTGTCCGAGGTTAGGGTGCGAAACAAGCGGTTAGCTTTCCAGACAGAACAGATATTGGCTTCTCTATTTCTTAGTAGCCTTAGGATGGTCTATTTATGACACTGTTTTAGATAAGATTTCACTCTCATGTGAATGCATAGTAGAGATATCCCCAACCTGAAGTGTTAGTGATCGCAAATTATGCACGGCCACAGATAGCACACATATTTGTTTTCATTTTGTTCTGACCTTATGGGGGGCCAGAACCTTGCCATCCAAGGGCCGCATCTGTCCCCAGGTCCTCCATTGAAATAGCCCTGATGTAAGGGAACACATGCCGCTGTGCGTCCGCTGCTAAATGCATTGAAACTAGCCAATAGAGTCAAACCTTCAGTACTTGTTTTCAATAAAGACATTTCTACTGAAGTAATGATTACCTCCGCCAGGAGGGTATGTGATCGCCTGAGTTTGTGTGTGTGTTGTCTGTTTGTTAGTTCGCTGCTACTCCACTGCCTGCCACAAGGTGCGCACGGTGAGCACTGAGCAGAGGCGTGCCTGGCTGCGCCTTTCTTAGCAAGGAACAGGGGAGGGACTCTCCTTCGCCGCCAGCTCCAACACCAAGTGCATTTATTTCACCTAAAAAGTTGTTCATCTGCAGGCAGTAATCAGTCCTGTCAAATGAATTACCACCGCTACCAAAAATATTCAATTTGTGATGTGTGGCCTAGGCTATGTTATCATTGCTGTTGCGAGAAGGACAGTGACCACCCCCGCAGATCGTTTAGGTTCACAATGCTGTCGAATTAATTACGTTGTCAAGAATATGGAATATGTGATCGTGTAGGCCTAAGTTCACAATGTTGTGGACTGTGACTTAGGTTCACAATCCTGTCGAATTAATTAGGCTACCGTTGCAAAAATAATTTATGACTCCAGGCCTACGTTCACAATGCTAGTAAAATTCATTAGGCTACATCCCCTTCGCTACATTTAAAGATAACCCCAAGTTGTTTGCGAGATGGACAGGGATCAGAAAGCCCGACAGCATGCATAATGGCCGAGCGCCGGCAAATATTCCACACGGGTGAGCCTGCGCCATTCTAAACAGTAAGGAACAGTGTGGGACTATCTCCTTTGAGTGACGCCAGCTCCCACACTATCTACCTAAAAAGTTGCTCATCAGCAGGCAGCCTATAGCCTAGGCTACACTCTCGTTGAAGTTAACTAACAATCATGTAAAATGAATTACCGCTGCCTAATATGTGTGAAGTGGAAGTGTCTTGGTGCGAGATGGACAGTGACCACCGCAGATCATTTTGGTTGACAATGTCGAATGAATTGGGTACCATCGCCAAAAATATGGAATTTGTGGCTGTGTAAGTTCACAATGCTGGTCAAACACCCCCTTCACTAAATTTAAAATTAAGCCCAGTTGCGAGATAGACCACAAATTCCGACAGCAATGCATGCCCGTGGACTGATTAACAACGGTGAATAGTGATTTGAGGAATGCGGGGAAGCAAATGCCTCTTCAACCGACAGTGCCAAGACCATGTGGCCCATGACAATGATATACCATCGTAGGCAAAAAAAGCCCTAACCCTTCTGTGGTTGTTTCAGTTTTGTTGGTCAAAATCATTACATTCCCTTCACTAATTAGGCTAGTTCTATCCCCACATGATCACGAGCTTTCAAAGCAGGTAGGCTAGATTTTGCAAAATGACTGAACTGACATGAATGTGTCATTTTGAAAGTCTGACACAGGAATATAGTCGATCAAAGTGATTATTTTTGTCGATTATCTAATTAGGCTATGCCATGCCTTGGCGGAGGTATGTGATCTCGGAGCACTTTTCTAGTTGAATGTAAAATGGTTTGAAAATATAACACTAGAGATAAAGGAAAGGTCATCAACAGGCTGACACAATTTGTTTGTTTAAAAACTTGAAGCCACAACAGCTTGTCATTGTGCTGCTCTCCCACTCTCCCAGCATGCAAATTTGTTGGAAGGAAAGTTCTTCTACGTCACAGGGAATACCTCTCTTTGGGCCATGCACTGTATAAAAAGAGGAGGACTCCTGTGCCAAGCACACCTGAGTTCTACAGCAGAAGAAGAAACAGAAATCCAGCAAGCAACACAATCCAAGCCTGAGCCATGACTTCACTCACACTTTTAATGGTAAGAACTGCACCCTTTTAAGTGGCGGTTATATGTATTTGGTGTTAATCTGGGAGGGATTGTTTATTCATTTGATATTTCAATCTGGAAATGTGAAGAAGTTAAAGATCCAAGCTGCTGCTGTCAGTTACTAGACGACGTATATTTAGGAATATTTAGGAAGCAGAGACCTACATTTGTTTTTGTTGCCGTTTTCTAATGACATGCCTGACATGTAGGCAGGTATGAAGTTAGCCATTTCATGCTGACAATGCTGAAAGAAATGTTTCTAAACAGTATTGCGATTCTTTAGGCTGTGTAAGACAGAATGTTTCGAGCTTATGGCATGCTGGTGGTCCATGAGTTTACATGACTATTTCTTCATTCTTGTATTTGTGCAGATCCCCTTCTTTGTCATGAGTGGATGTATGTCTCAGCCTGTGGGGAGACATGAGACAATGGGGAGCCATCTCCATCATGACTGGCCCTGCTCCAGCTGTGATGACCATTGTACGAACGACTACGTAAAAAATCATTTCAATCAGACCATGGACTTCAGGACCAATGAAAAACTTATCAGCACATCCGTAGCCACGTGGACTTATGTGTGAGTACTCAGTGTTGTGTCCTTATCAATGCTTGGCTGTTCAAGAAGAGCTTATAGTGCCGGTGTCGTGCGTGCCGAAAAGCGAGTGCCTGCCAGAACACGAGTGCCCTCATTGAAACAAATGGAAACCGATGACCAATTTTTCAGATAGTTTTTACCCATTTTTGCAGATAAATCTGACACAATTTAAGATGGAAAGCCTATCAATAAAGCATCTACATTCCTTCTGGAAGTATTACAAAGAACTGGTTACAATTTCAGTATTATTTCCATGAAAGAATCGAAGAATTGTCATAACAAATGTTACAGTTTCATTCAAATAGCTCATATTAAGTGCAGGACGAGTAATGTTTCATAAGCATATTTTTAGTTCATAAATTATGTAATTCATTCTGCAAGAAATTGTATAATTTTCTCTCAAAAATGTCATTGGTTTCAATGAGGGCACTCGTGTTCTGGCAGGCACTCACTTTTCGGCACGACACCGGCATTGTTTTCTATGAACTACGTTTTTGCGTCCATTTTTACGTTTCAATATCTACAGTATGACCATCATGCTGAATCTCTTGTCTTCGTTTTCTGCAGGTCTGATGAACAAAAAACAAGAATTCCAAGGGTGATTACCCATGCCAAATGTGAGACATGTCATTGCAGTGGATTTCAGCCTGTGCCGATTCAACATGATTTCACGGTTTACTACAAAGAGAAGTGTCACAATAGGCCTAACCATATAAAGCTTAGAAGGGACACAATAGTGGTCAATCTAGGTTGCACATGTGAAAAATAATTCATGAAATGGATTTTATACATAGCTGTTCTAAATGAACCACAGATTTCCCTAGATATCATAAATATGATGTGTTAAATTATACTGTGGTATAATTTATTTTATCACTGTTCTAAAAGAACATTTTCTATCGAAAATCATGTTGGTTGAACAATGCTCATGAAACAAAGTTGTGTACAATAGAGTGTACTTATTTTATGCTGGGGTGGAGGGATATCACTGGAAGACAGGAACAGACAAGCTAACCAAGAAAGCAGGCTCCATCACGGGTGTGTGTTTTAATTCGGTGGAGCACATTTTAGAGGAGCGGACAATAAGGAAGGTGAACAGTGTGCTGGGCAGGGACGACCACCCACTGTCCAGCTTGTTCACGAAGAGTGGCAGGAGCCAAAGGCTCCTCCTTCCTAGGTGATCAGCCAAAAGGTTTTTCTGCGATCTTTTATCCCTGCAGCAATCAGACTTTTTAATAACAGCTGCTGATTGGTTTTATTGGTTTTATGTGTTTTTATATGTTGTGTTGAGTCTTTGTGTGTTTTTATGATGGACTGTTTATTGTTCCTTATTTATTGTTAGCTCTTATTTATTTTGTCTTGTCTATGTGTCTGGTATGTGCTGTGTGCATGACCAGGTGGCATTCAATTTCCCCTTTGGGGATTAATAAAGTCTCTCGTCATCATCATCATCATGGCGTACTAAGCACATTTGTTATATCAGATTACTCTTTCATCACTGAGTGTATATGCTTACAGCAAGTGACATTATGGCAGCATATAATATAGCCTACACACACTCACATGTAGGCACGTACACTTGAACAAAGTGAGAGTGGAGATGAGAGGTCTGAAATGAGCAGCCAGTCACTGGAGGGAATTCTCCTGGGCTCTCCTGACCTCACAGTGGCCTTACAGCAGAGGGAATCCCTCACTATGCAAATACATATGCAGCATCAGCAGGTTTACAATGTATTATGACCAACAACAGGCCCATTCAGCTACTATTGAGGGATGTTTGGTATTTAGGCCTATTGCACATGGTTTATGTGCAAATTACATTTAAGCCATACATCAAGGAGTCAGTGAGCATCTGTCACACACACACCCACATACTGTACTGTACATACAGTCATTGCCAAAACTACACAAACTTAGGCCGGGGACATGATTGGTGTCTGCCTTAAATTATGCATGTAATGGTGTGCTACTGAGTGCACATGCTTGCTTCAGGAAGACCGGGACACTTTGAACGATACTGTAGGTATCATCATAGGGGGCAGATAGCCGACGTTGTT
The DNA here is from genome assembly GCF_034702125.1 of Engraulis encrasicolus. Classification (NCBI taxonomy): domain Eukaryota; kingdom Metazoa; phylum Chordata; class Actinopteri; order Clupeiformes; family Engraulidae; genus Engraulis; species Engraulis encrasicolus. The sequence continues at coordinate 50,264,917 of NC_085866.1, forward strand.
CTCATTATTGTATTCCACCATTGTTTGACTCACAACGTTTACGTTCGGAAGATCGGCCCTCACGTTTTTTGTCATATCGTACACGTCTGTGTACCTTCTGAAAGATGTTTTCCCATGTGCAAAATTAATCTAAAATGAGCACAGCCTATGCGTTCGTGTAAGAAATGTGCCCGTGCAAACGTATCCTGCAGCAAGCAGGTCCCAGGCCATAAATAATTTCTGCAGACGGACCTTCTGCTCCATTTGTTTGTTTACAAATGGAAGTGTCACACACACAACACACACACACACACATACACACACACATATTCTACATGCCCACACATACACCCACACACACAAAGAAACATAAAGAGTGGATCCGTGCCACAATTAAATATAATGCATGACACCCACACAGTGATTCCTTGCAGCCTGACCTGACCAGACAGAAAGCCTTTGACAATGTGGCATCACTTACTCACTGGTTTCACTTTTCTTTCTATGAACCAAAGGCACCCCCATTTTTAATCCCCCTCATAATTCAAGTACATGTTATTTTAAAAAAGCAGATAACCCGACCTGACACAAAGGATTTGACTGTGTGACATCGCTCTTTCACTGGTTTCATTTTTTATTTCTATGGACAAAAAACCCACCACATTTTTAATATCCCAATGACTATCAATTTTACCCATCACCATGTATTTACTTTACTGAAAGGGAAGAAAGAAAGAAAGAAAGAAAGAAAGAAAGAAAGAAAGAAAGAAAGAAAGAAAGAAAGAAAGAAAGAAAGGAATGAAGGAAGGAAGAAATTCCATAAGGCCTGAAATATGCAGGATATGCATGTGTGCATGAATGCTTTGCTGTGCATATGCCACCTTTACGCTCGGTAACTCGTGAATAAACACAGATACGTGCATGGTGCAATATTGAGCAATCTTCCAAACTTGTTGAGGTCTTGATCAGGGCTTTGAACCGGTTCAAGGAACGAAAACGAAAACCGGGAACTTTTTGCATTTCACAGGGAACAGAAACGAAACCGGAAACGTTATTATTTTTTATGTTCTGGAACGGAAACACTTATTTAAAAATAATGGTAACCGGTTAATACCGGTTAATACCGTTCCTCAAACTAAAAAAAAAGTAATTATTTTCCTGTGCACGTTACCATGATGGCTGAGGTTCACGTCCTGTGTGACATCAGACATTCTCTGACTGAATGGAGAGAGAGCTGTGGATTACAAAGTCTCCACTCAACATCTTAAATAAGAGAAACCACTGTCATACAAAAGGGCAGAGTTTCCATTGCATCATTGTAAGATATTGCAGAGAAGCGTGTGTAAANCGCACATCGAGAATGTTAGACGTTATTGGGCATCCATGGCCGCTTCAAATATGCACTGTGATGGACTGACCATCACTAGGGTTGTGGTTGTGTTCTGACTAACATGCCTGGCTCTTTGGTGTAGCGGTCAGAGCCCCGGTTTACTATCCCAGAAGGTCTGGGTTCGAGTCCCAGCTGGGCAACTCTACTCCCCTTCGCTACAAATGGTGTCAGAAGTGGGATGGCTGCCGTGAGGCCATCAGAAGCGTACCCATGATGTTTGAGCCATAATTCCATGTGAGGGACCCCCAGGATTGGTGACCCCGCTGTGAGGGACCCCAGTGATGGGTGAAGCATTGATGATGATGGGGCGCACTGGATGGGAGAAGCATGATGGGCAGTTGCGTGAGGGACACCATGAGTGTGTGAAGCGCACGGGTGCGCTTCCCGAAGGGGAAGGCAGTGTGATGGAGTGACCATCACTAGGGTTGTGGGTGTGTTCTGACTAACATGCCAACGAGCCTGGCATGCTGTTCCAAGTGTTTTGAATGGAGATGTGTCACTTGAAGTGGTGTTAATGTGTCACTCATGCCACTCACTCATCATCACATATACTAGCATTTCCACAATGAGGGATTCCTTCCCACCTCTCGGAGCGGAATGCTTTCTAGACATGCACTTGAACACTGCATGATTACATATACATCCGGGGATGCTTCTACTTCATTCACCTTGAGTGAATGTAGCCTTGGCCAGGAGGATTCGATATCTTCAGGTGGTATCCACTGGTCACTGGCTGTTTCGGCCCTTAACCACAACAGCCTACCTGTGGCGGGCCGGCAGTGGTGGCCAAGTCACTGCCCATCTCCTCCTCCTGGCTTCCAGCTAACCTCCTCCCTCCTACTCCATAACCAGCACGAGATTTCTCCGCTGCCTCCCCCATCCTGCGAGCTGCAACCTTCCTGTCCCTCCCTCCCAGTCCGATGGCTGTGAACATTCTCCACACCGACTGGGCAGGAAACCCTCGACAGCCGACCTCAACAGGGAACAGCCATGCCTGCCATCCCTTCTCCCTACACTGGTGCAGAAGGTCCTGATACTTGGCGCTTTTTCTCTCAAACGCCTGTTCACACCCCTCTTCCCATGGGACAGTAAGTTCTATGAGGATGATCTTCTTCGCCTCTTCTGACCACAGTACCACATCCGGCCTCAGGGATGTCTGGACAAACTGCGGGAACTTCAGCCTTCCCCCCAGGTCGACCTTCATTTCCCAGGATTGGGCCTTTTGCAGTAGACTGGGTTTTGCTGTAACTGTGGTTGGTGGCTTTCCCCCTTCCCTTACAAACTGGATTGCTGTGGCCTTTAGATGTTTCTGCCGTTTCTTCTTCCTCTCCTGCTCAAGGGTGTCAGCAAGTGTCATGAGCACCTTGTCATGGCGCCACCTGTACCTTCCTTGGGCAAGTGCGGTTTTACACCCAGACAGGATGTGTGCCATGGTTCCTTTCTCCCCACAAAGCTTGCACAGTGGGCTGTCAGTCAGTCCCCACCTGTGCAAGTTTGCTGGGGTTGGGAGTGTGTCATACACTGAGCGCAGTAAAAAGGAAATACGAAATGGTTCCAGCCTCCATAGGTCTGCCCAAGTAATCTTCCGCTTGGGGAGGTCCCACTTGGTCCAGGCTCCTTGGGAAGATAGCGCCACAGCCTTTGACCTTCGCCCTTCCTCCTCCAGACTCCTAACCTCTTCCTGGATCATTGCTCTTCTGTCCCTGGTTCCTGCTTTGCTCCAATGCTGGAAATGGGCTGCTCCAAGACCCTGCCTTCCTATGCACGGTGCTCCGATGATGTCACGGATCTTCAGCATGCTCTCTGCTTGTGCGACCGCTGACTCAGCTCCCCACTTGCGGCCGGATCTCGTGATGATCCCGGCATGTTTGATTTGGTCATCGTGGGAGTCTCTGTAGGTCATAACGACTCGGCACTTGGCAATCTTAAATTCCTCGACCACGGACGTCAGAGGAAGTTGAAGTTGTCCCGATCTTATGTACAGGCCTACTGAAGTGAAGCTTGGAGGAATCCCCAGCCACTTCCGGAGATACTTGTTGACTTTTCTCTCCATTCCTTCCACGCTTGTCATCGGGGCTTCATACACAGTCAGTGACCATGTGAGTCTTGGCAGCAGTCCATGTTGATAGAGCCACGCTTTAAATTTCCCTGGCAGTCCTGACTTCTCTATTCTCCTCAACCATTCCTCTGTCTGCTTCTCCATATTGACGATGTTGTTGTGATCGGCCAGTGACTTGTCAAACCACTTTCCGAGACACTTGATGGGGTTTTCCTCTAATGACGGAATCAGTTCCTCTTGCACATGCAGCCTAAACTTATTGGTCAATTTCCCATTTCTGATCACCATGCTATGGTATTTCTTTGGTTTGAACTTCAGTCTGGCCCATGTTGCCATATGGTCCAGAGCTGCTAGCACCCATCTCGCCTCCACATGGGTCCTGGTTGTCACAGTAAGGTCATCCATGTAACCCCTTATTGAGGGTTGTTGAATGCCTGACTCCATCTTTGGGCCCTTTGCCTCCTTTGCTGCAGCTGTAATCAGCAGATTCATTCCCATGACAAAACATTTGTGTGTGTGTGTGTGTGTGTGTGTGTGTGTGTGTGTGTGTGTGTGTGTGTGTGTGTGTGTGTGTGTGTGTGTGTGTGTGTGTGTGTGTGTGTGTGTGTGTGTGTGTGTGTGTTTGCACGTGTGGGGCACACGTGTGTAGATGCATGTGGGTGTGAATTGGTGAGGGCGTAGAGTTGCTTGTTGTTATAATTTGCATATGTAAACAAATCGAAACATCAACATTAAGGGTTACTATGGTTTAGTATCAACACATTGTTTAGTAAAACCATTAGGGAAAACAGAAACTACTTTAAGCAACTTAAATTCTTTCTAAATATTACCGTACAACAAATATTGGTGCATTTTCCTGAAGTGATATGAATTGAGCTTTGAAAGATTCAGCCATGCATTGTCATGTGGTGGTTTGGTAGATGAGGCTTACAGCATATGTAGCAGTTCATGCATTTAATTTTATTTTGACGCCACCTACTAAGTAAAGGCCAACAGGTAGGTTTAATTTTATTTGATAAAAAGATATTTTATTTCATGAAAAAGGAGGCTAACTGGGTATGCAGATGTGAATGTTTACATTGTGTGTGTGTGTGTGTGTGTGTGTGTGTGTGTGTGTGTGTGTGTGTGTGTGTGTGTGTGTGTGTGTGTGTGTGTGTGTGTGTGTGTGTGTGTGTGTGTGTGTGTGTGTGTGTGTGTGTGTGTGTGTGTGTAGGCTAGTAGTATTGATATTTGGAAGTTTGGGGCATGTACATAAGAATGTGGTAAGAGCACTGCAGTTGGGAGGGATGCAAAAAATGGGTGCAAATAATTTGGCAAAGTTCTTTTCAGTTTAAGCTATGGAGACTGAGTTTCTGTCAACCTATCATTTGACCTCCTCCACAATGTTTGGATCTTGTACTGCTTGCTTTTCTCTTGGATCCAAATAAAATGAATCGTGTGTGTGTGTGTGTGTGTGTGTGTGTGTGTGTGTGTGTGTGTGTGTGTGTGTGTGTGTGTGTGTGTGTGTGTGTGTGTGTGTGTGTGTGTGTGTGTGCGTTGAGGGATTCCCTCCCTTATATGGCTACTCTGTGAGGTCACCGATGACCAGAGTGGAATGTCTCGTGGAATCTCTTTCGTAGGAGTAGACATTGAAATTTTTATCTCTTTATCTCTCTCTCTCTCTCTCTCTCTCTCTCTCTCTCTCTCTCTCTGTCTCAAATTTTTGATACAGGCTGTCAGCAGTGGCTTTTCAGCAATTTGCATGTACAAACACAACAGGAACCACAGAGACAGTTAACAGGATATGTTATCCATGTTGTAGTCCTACCATTTGTAGCACAATGTTGTACTTCAACTTGTTATTTTATATATTTCATTCCTAGTCACAATGAGACAGTAGTTTCCATTCTAAGCATTAGCTATGAAGGCTGATTTGGGGCTGGTGCTGTCCAGTCCAGTGGTGCTGAAATGTTCCATCAGATTAAGAGTAACATGGAGATGAGGTGTGTGAGCATGCTTGCATGTGTGCGTTTGTGCATGTGTGTGTATGAGTTTGTGTGTGTGTATGGACAGAGATGTGTCATAGCATAACCTAAGTGGGGGTCTCTTGACACGTTTTCTGCCTGTACTAACAGCACTGCACATCATTCAACAGCCTGTAAGGGAACACATGCCGCTGTGCGTCCACTGCTAAATCCATTGACACTAGCCAAGATAGTCAAACTTCCAGTACTTTCTTTTGTTTCCAGTAAAGACATTTCTCCTTAAGTAATTGAATGTAAAATGGTTTGATAAAATATAACACTAGAGATCAAGGAAAGGTCATCGACAGTTTTGTTTGTTTGTTTGTTTAATTCAAAAACTTAAAGCCACAACAGCTTGTCATTGTGCTGCTCTCCCACTCTCCCAGCATGCAAATTTGTTGGAAGGAAAGTTCTTCTACGTCACAGGGAATACCTCTCTTTGGGCCATGCACTGTTTTAAAAGAGGAGGACTCCTGTGCCAACGACAGCACAACTGAGTTTTACAACAGAAGAAGAAACAGAAATCCAGCAAGCAACACAAACCAAGCCTGAGCCATGACTTCACTCACACTTTTAATGGTAAGAACTGCACCCTTTTAAGTGGCGGTTATATGTGTTTGGTGTTAAGATGGGAGGGATTGTTTATTCATTTAATATTTCAATCTGGAAATGTGAAGAAGTTAAAGATCCAAGCTGCTGCTGTCAGTTACTAGACAATGTATATTTAGGAATATTTAGGAAGTAGAGACCTACATTTGTTTTTGTTGACGTTTTCTAATGACATGCCTGACATGTAGTCAGGTATTAAGTTAGCAATTTCATGCTGACAATGCTGAAAGAAATGTTTCTAAACAATCTTGCAAGCCTTTAGGCTGCATGTTTCGAGCTTATGGCATGCTGGTGGTCCATGAGTTTACATTACTATTTCTTCATTCTTGTATTTGTGCAGATGCCCTTGTTTGTCATGAGTGGATGTATGTCTCACCCTGTGGGGAGACATGAGAGAATGGGGAGCCATCTCCATCATGACTGGCCCTGCTCCAGCTGTGATGACCATTGTACAAACGACTACGTAAAAAATAATTTCAATCAGACCATGGACCTCAGGACCAATGAAAAACTTATCAGCACATCCGTAGCCACGTGGACTTATGTGTGAGTACTCAGTGTTGTGTCCTTATTAATGCTTGGCTGTTCAAGAAGAGCTTATAGTGCCGGCATTGTTTTCTATAAACTACATTTTTACGTATGGTTTTTCGTTTCAATATCTACAGTATGACCATCATGCTGAATTTCTTGTCTTCATTTTTTGCAGGTTGGATGACAAAAAAACAAGAATTCCAAGGGTGATTACCCATGCCAAATGTGAGACATGTCATTGCAGTGGATTTCAGGCTGTGCCGATTCAACATGATTTCACGGTTTACTACAAAGAGAAGTGTCACAATAGGCCTAACCATATAAAGCTTAGAAGGGACACAATGTTGGTCAATCTAGGTTGCACATGTGAAAAATAATTCATAATTCATGAAATGGATTTTATACATAGCTCTTCTAAATGAACCACAGATTTCCCTAGAGATCATAAATATTATGTGTTAAATTATACTATGGTATAATTTCTTAAATCACTGTTCTAAAGGAACATTTTCTAAAGAAAATCATGTTGGTTGAACAATGCACTTGAAACAAAATATGTACAATGCAATGGCAACTCATGTTGAATGGTTAATGGAAAATGAAATACATGTAGAAGTATTTTTTTGTTTGTTCCTGAGTTGATGAGTTGAGGAGGCCTATTTTAAACACATTTTATAATAGGATTGTGGCAGGTGTTTTACCTTATGCTGGTGGGTGGAGGGATGTCACTGGAGGACAGAAACAAGACAAAGAAGCTAATCAAGAAAGCGGGCTCCATCACGGGTGTGTGTTTTAATTCGGTGGAGCACATTTTAGAGGAGTGGACAATAAGGAAGGTGAATAGTGTGCTGGGCAGAGATGACCACCCACTGTCCAGCTTGTTCACGAAGAGTGGCAGGAGCCAAAGGCTCCTCCTTCCTAGGTGCTCCACCGAAAGTTTTTGACAATCTTTTATCCCTGCAGCAATCAGACTTTTTAACAACGGCTGCTGACTGGTTTTATTGGTTTTATGTGTTTTACTTTTTATATGTTGTGTTGAGTCTTTGTGTGTTTTTATGATGGACTGTTTATTGTTCCTTATTTATTGTTAGCTCTTATTTATTTTGTATTGTCCATGTGTCTGGTATGTGCTGTGTGCATGACCAGGTGGCATTCAATTTCCCCTTTGGGGATTAATAAAGTCTATCGTCATCATCATCATCATGGTGTACTAAGGACATTTGAAGCCCTGAGACGAAGAACCATGTAAGTCCAATTTTCACATTTTGAACATAGACCTATGTTTTTTTTTTAATTTGCAGTTTGAAAATTACTTTTTTATTTTGATTGTTCTTGAAGTCAGAAAACAAAAGCTTCTTAATTATAATAATATAAGATTTTTTTAATGTCAATGTTAAAAATAAAATGTTACCAGGTATTTAAAAATGTGGACATTTACAATTTTCTTTTGGACTTGTATGGTTCTTCGTCTCAGGGTTTCATTTGTTATATCAGATTACTCTTTCATCACTGAGTGTAGGCCTATATGCTTACAGCAAGTGACATTATGGCAGCATATAATATAACCTACACACACTCACATGTAGGCAGGCACACTTGAGCAAAGTGAGAGTGGAGATGAGAGGTCTGAAATGAGCAGCCAGTCACTGGAGGGAATTCTCCTGGGCTCTCCTGACCTCACAGTGGCCTTACAGCAGAGGGAATCCCTCACTATGCAAATACATATGCAGCATCAGCAGGTTTACAATGGATTAGGACCAACAACAGGTCCATTCAGCTACTATTGAGGGATGTTTGGTATTTAGGCCTATTGCACATGGTTTATATACAAATTAAGTTTAAGCCATACATCAAGGAGTCAGTGAGCATCTGTCACACACACACCCACATACTGTACTGTACATACAGTCATTGCCAAAACCACACAGACTTAGGCCGGGGACATGATTGGTGTCTGCCTTAAATTATGCATGCAATAGTGTGCTACTGAGTGCACATGCTTGCTTCAGGAAGACCGGAGCATGGAGGCAGAGATTCTTTAAGTATATAGAGATATGCCAATGTAATAGGTTTCTATGGGCACCTAATGTGACCAGGTTCCGGTCTGCCTAAAAGGGCGTGTCATAATGCTCCTAGCATTGAATAACAGTCCTTAGGTCTGCCTAAAGGGGGATCCCCCCCCCTCCCCCTTGCAATAATAGAACCCGGAAACAATGGGCCAATGGAACCTCTCTCTCTCTACTCTCTCTGATGGAGGTATCATCATAGTCCACCATTGTTTGACTCTAACACAACCTCAACATGGACGTTCGGAAGATCGGCCCTCACGTTTTTGTCAATATCACACACGTCTGCGTATCCTCTGTCAGATGTTCTCCCGTGCACAAAATTGATATAAAATGAGCACGGCCATGCGTTCGTGTATGAAATATGCATGTGCACGCAGGTCCCAGGCCATAAAGAGTGTCTGCAGACAGACCTTCTGCTCCATCTGTCTAGCCCATCATCAGTGTTCCCAGTTAGCTCCACATCATATGCAGTAAATGTTCACTTATAGACCTCATCTCATCATAGCCCTCAACCTACCCACCACACACACAGCCTTTGTTCTCCCGCACGGTCAGTCTATCACACTTTCATGAAGTCTAGGTCTATGTTTTTGCTAGAAATGCACAGGATCCAAGATCCGGTTCCGGATCCGGCACGATAATAGGGTTTTTCAGACTATCCGGATCCGGCAGGATCTTAAGCAGTGGATCCGGTATCCGGCAGTTACCTAAAAATCAGGATCTGGGGCATCTCTACTTTTTACGTAGCCTAGGCTTTTCAGTCAGTCTTTCACAACCCCAATCGCTGCATGGAGTGAAAGCCCTTAGAAGTGGCCGTTGAAGGCAGTGTGGCAGTAAGCCACTGAGTCTGAAAAATAGCTTGCGCCAACGTAATAAAAAGGGCCCATGTGTGCGAGTTGGCTATGTGTTTCAACCCTTTCGTAGGATCCGGTATCCGGTTCCGGATCCGGCAAGATCTTAAATAGTGGATCCGGTATCCGACAGGATCCTAAAAATCAGGATCCGGTGCATCTCTATGTTTTTGCATGGGAAAGAGAGAACCGTATCACCTGCTCATGTGAACAAATTGACAATAAAAACCCAACTTGACACACAATTCATTCTATTTCATACATTCAGCCCTGGCTCTGTCACACATCCAATCGCTGATCTCCCAAAGTCAAAGGCTTAGCAACCCAGCCCAGGACATCCCCATCACTCTGCACTTAAAGGTGCACTGTGCTATATGTTTAGCAGTTTCTTTCCAGAATTCACAATAAGTTCACAATATTCACAAAAACCTGTTAGTAGACAGTGATAAAAGACTTCTGGGAATAACAATGGGCAATTACCTATAATCAAAATCAAGTGACAATCTGAACTTGGAATGGGTTTCATTTCATCAAATGGAGAAAATGAAAGACGCTGTGCGTGTCTACAGGGAATCCTTCACTATGCAAATACTTATGCAGCGGCAGCAGGTTCACAATATATTATGACCAACAACCTGTCCATTCAGCTACTAGTCAGGGTCATTTGTGTATAGCCTTATTGCACATGGTATATGTGCAAATTAAGTTCAAGCCATTAGAGTGTCAGTGAGCATCTGTCACATACATACTGTGCACCCACTCATTGTCAAGAGTGTCTGCAGACAGACCTTCGGTTCCACCTATTTGCTAATTGGAAATGTCACACACACACACACACCCACACACATATACAGTACACAAACAGATATTCAACATGTCCACACATACACCCACCCACACACAGAAACTAAATGTGGATCAATGCCACAGTATAATGCATGACACCCACACCGTGATTCCATGCAAATAGCCTGGCCAGACAGAAAACCTGACTATGTGGTATCACTTACTCACTGGTTTCACTTTTCTTCGTATGAACATAAGGCACACACACCCCATGTTTAATCCCTGATAATGTTCATATTACAAGGCTATTGGACTGTAGTTAATGAATTAAACAAACGCCACAATTACATCATTTCAACCAGGTTGATTAGCTAGTGCAGGGGTGTCAAACTCAGATTAAGAAAGGGCCAAAATCTAAATCTGGAATGAAGTTGTGGGCCGAATTCAATATCTATTGTTAAAATGGAGTAAAATTGTGCATACACACAATAAAATCTCACTATTTAAATTTCACAAACAGACTCCAGTCATAGTTCAATACAGTATCTGTTGCATGTGAGTGCGAGTTGTTTCAATGGCCTCGGCCCATTCATAATCCTGTGATATTCCATATTTTACGTTGAAGTTTTATTACTCTGTATATTATCGGTGTTTGTGGGCCAACTGTTAAGACATATTTGAAATGATCTCGCGGGCCAAATAAAATGACTCCAAATAAAATGACATCCCTGAGCTAGTGTAATTGCCAGTGCTAACAACACAGACAGAAGGAATATCTGGCAGAACTTTTAGGGTGTACAGTATCTACTATTGAGACCTGGAAAATTTGACCGTTCACTTGCTTTGGTCCGAACCAAATGTTTTTTGTTTTTTTTTTGGTGTGGTTCACTTTCCCACTGCACATTTCAGTACAGGGATGGGCAACTGGAGGCCCGGGGGCCACATATGGCCCAGCTCCTCATTCAATGCGCCCCGTAGATACAACAGTAGGTCTAATGAACAAAATTTTAAAAAATTTAAACGATTACTGAATCAATGTGTTGTAGTTATACTGTTGTCCAATAGACTATTGAGTTTAGAGTATTCTATTCCTTCCAAACAATATGGACATCCAGTGTGCAACCAACTGCACCACCAACTCTGCAAATTGGAGTCAGATCTGTGGTCCTGTGGCCCTCTGACTGTGGCAATGAAAATGTGGCCCTCCTCATCATAAACGTTGCCCATCCCTGTTTTAGTAAGTGGACCAAAATCTGTCAACAAAGTCTCGTGCCCTGAGGTTGTTCAGGCATTGGTCAGAAATGAAGCGTGTATAAATTGCTAAATCCAAAAACGATGTCCAGAACTTAACAGTTGTACAACTATTCTACTACCTGTATAATTACTTTTATCCATGACAACAAAGGGCAAGGTGACTATGGGGATAGCAGTCATCATGTGATTTCTTGCTCTTCACACAAGATGTAAGCTAAAAGGTATGTGTCGCCATATGCATACAGCAGTCTCACTTTTCACCTCAAGTCAAACCGTGGTTAAATTATTTACTATGGCTCTGGCTGGGAAAGTCTCTGACTCAACTAAAATACATGGATTTTAGGGTACGGTATGCGTTCACACCTCCAAAAGATCCACACCAGGATTCATTTGATCTGGACTAAGTCCAACCTTTCAGCTCGGTCTCGGCCCACTTGTTTGGTCCGAAGCAGGGTTCAGTGGTTTGTATTTACACCAAGCCAATAGGTCCGAAGTTCAAACCAAGGGACCAAGGGTCCATTTGGTCTGGACCAAACAAAGTAGCTGTGAATACGCCCTTACTTTCTGAATAGTTTGCAACAGCTCACAATACAGTAGTTACAAACTCATTTCAGCAATTAATCAACGAATAACAGTAGGCTGTCATTACGTGACAGTATTTTCACTGAAGGGTAACTATGTAATATGAGGCTAACTATATATTTTGTTCAATCTTTCTTTACTTTGTGGACTTTAATCAGTTTTTCTAGATATTCTAAGGGTATATACCCAGTCTCTCTGGTTTTACTTTCCCCCCCCTTGCAAACCCCAAGAAAATAATTATAACAAACAGTTGTAATGGCATCATTTTGTAGACCGCATAGTGCTTTACCTGACAGAGAGTAAGTACACAGGGGTCAATTTGTAAATAAGCATCGGAAAATGCTCCACGAACTGCAATTCTATCCAGTTTTAATAAAGACCCTGGGACGAGCAGTCTCATATTGCACAGAAAGGACAGACAAAACTATAATAATAATAACACATCTTCACATGATTAAAAAAAAAAAAAATGGCCACGAGAGAATGTTCAGTTTCTGTTGTTATATTAAAATGCAAGAAAAACAGACATGTCTTAAGGGTTCAATCCACACACAATCAAAACATATCAACAACAAAAATCATGTCTTTTTTGTGAGCAAATGTACAAAATGTGAGTGGATTTGTAACTGCATAGATCGGGGTGGTAAAACACAGGTGTGTTTTAAGAATTGTGCAGCATGGCTATCAAACCCACTGGTTCCCACTGGGTATTTCAGCTCCACTCCACATCCCTGCTTTACACAAGTCACGGCATATTTTGCAGTGTTAACTCAACACTAAGGGGAGCTAACTGTATATACTGTAGTTAACGCATCCTCAAGCTGCCAGGCAACGCCTCCCCACCCCAACATCCCCATCCTCGATTCTTGATGCGTGTTATGTTATATGCATCGTCATTGGAGAAGATACCTGCGTCACACATTTTTACACATGTTAACGTTTGTTTTTTTTACGCATGTTAACGCAAGTCAACTTGCGTCGACAATGTAAGAAGCCTGAATTTATTGTTTGGTCGCATTGTGGCGAAGTGTTCTGCAACAGACTTTCGGGTATGAATACGACGGTTTGGTATGCGTGTTCGACCAATTACCCAACATTGTTTTCTCTGATAGAGAGACAAAGAATCTCCCTGTCTGTTTCAATTAAACATGGTTGCGTGCATCTTGAGCATAGCCTCTGAGTCAACGGGAAGTTTAAGGGATTTTACAAAGTTCCCCTTGCGCTAAAAAGTATTGGGACCTATTGACCCATATATTAAATTTTCTAAGTATTGAATTAACACTGCAAAATATACTGTGTGATTCACAGTAGATTATCCTTCACCCCCCCACCCTCACCCAACCCTTCCCTTCCCTTCAGTTCCCGCACAGTAAACATAGTTAGGGCTTATATAGTCCTTAGAGGATATGTCCCCTATTTCACACATTTAGCCTTTTTCTGAGCTGTCTGTAATGCAGTGATGCAGTAATGAGTGGTCCGTCCTCACCACTTTTTTGATGTTTGCTGCCATCTCCCTTATTTGGCTCAACCAGCCTTAGAATGGCCGTCTATGAGCATGCCCATATCTGTTCTTAAAACCACCTTTAACATTTCCTTTCCAAAGGAGCATCTTATCAAGTGGTTAGGGGGCATTCACTGGCATTCCCCAACACAGAATCCAAATTAGCCAAATAACACACAAAGCATTGCATTGCAGATAACTCAGATAAAAGGCTAACTGTGCAAAATGGTGGACACATCCTTTAATTAAAAACACATTTTCTTACACATAGGGTCCAGGCAGGCACACAATCACACATGTTGTCTCTGAAATGAAGTTTTGCATGTGCTCTATTGCATTCCACTGAAACTGGTCTGTGTGCCACCCCACTGACTTGACAGCCAAGCAGCAGAAAATGTGGAATTCTACCGCTTGAGGGTTATTTTGATGTGAAATATTAGTTGGAAGTGAAATAATATTATTAATACCATTGTTTCCTAGTTGCTCTGGTGTCAAATTAAATGTGAGCCGAGTGCTTGTGTGTTAGGGAATAAACGTTGCAATGTGTAGGGCAAGATCAAAATACTTTCAATAATCAGCAATTTCATGGTGCGAATCTTGCCAATGACTGTGTGCTTTTAGGTTACTAAAACTCTGAGACCCTTAAAATAAAATAAAATAAAACATTAAGGACTACAGGCAGTCCCAGCACTGTGTTCATCCTTCCCCTGATATACAGTGTAGGTTAAGCTTAACCGCTGTCTTCTTCTACTTGCAACTCCATTAGTTTGTTTTTAAACTAAGCTTATAACCGTCATAATGAAAAACCATGATTAACATTTTAAAAATATTAACTTTTTTCTTTTTGAAAAAGGTACCCACAAAAAAACCCATTCATTCCCCAACCCATCCCACGCAAAAAAAAAGCATTAGATGTAATCCTCAAATGTGACAAAACAGAGGGAACATAAAAGAGCTGTAACTGTGGATGGGAAACCAGGTAGAAATGTCAGTCAGGGAAATAATCCATTCTGAGAAAAAAAGTAAGATTTTTAAGATAGTGTCTGTAAAAATTCAATAATCGTGATCACTGAAATACAAAAAAATATACAGATCTATTTATATTTCATTCCCAATTTTTGTTGTGCATAGGAGTCAGCTCCCACATTGGAGGTCGAAGTTCAATCTGGCTCTCCCTGATGCCAGAACAGTCCAGTTCAGATGTGGCGCTCTGTGTTACTACACGTCCGTCTGAGGTCCAGTTAAGTCTCGCAGTGTGGAGAGACCAGCGCTCACTCACTCACTCACACACACACACACACACTCGTTTTCATATTCATACATGTTTGTCTAGAGTTCCAAAGAATTTTTCGCCACACTGACACCACCAAACCTCTTCACACATGGGAGAGGACTCCATGTCACATGCCCATACAGTATGGTCCGTTTCAATAAGTTGATCCAGTCATTTCCTCTGGTGTTGTATCTCAATGTCATCGATGCCAATGTTTTTATTTAATATTTTGCACACAAAAAAACACGATTCAGAAGCTACCCTGTCATTTGCAAACTGGGTATTGAATGGGGCGGATTAGCCTCTCTGAGCTTGCTGGACCGTGGGGAAATATTAAATCCTCCACGGGAGCAGAAAGTAATGTAATGGCATGTAATGTAATGTAAGGGGTGAGAACCAATAAAGGCTGCAGGAAACGACTGAAGGACGTATTTAAATGGACCCTCTGACACCAGACCAGTTGGAGCCTGACCAGTTAGGAGGTTGGTGGACTACCCAAGATTAGCACACGTCCTTGGTCTCACCACTAACTCCAGACCATTTGAAAAATGGTGGGACTTCCAGGTGTAGCACATATCCATAAGTCTCGCCACAGGCCCCAGAACAGCTGAAGCGTGGTCCACTCTGGTGGACTTCCCAAGAAGACTAGTATTATGTTCTCGTAGATCTCCTGTAGGAACCAGCGAGGTCTCTGATGTTAGTACTGTGCTGTACATATCCTTGATCACACGACTGACTTCCGACCAGATGAAGCCAGTTGGATGTGGACTCCCGATATCAGACCCAGCACATGTCCTTCTAGATGTTCTGCAAAGGCCGGTGCAGTGAGGCCTCCAATGTTAGTACTGTACATGTTCTTAGTTGCACCACTGACCTCAGGCCAGTTGAAACCAGTTAGATGGGGACTGCCCAAAAATCCGATCTAGTACATGTCCTTGTAGATCTCCTGCAGGAGCGGGTGCAGCGAGGTCTCCGACTCTGTCTTCTTGATCATCTGCACCAGCTGGGCGTTCTCCGTCACCAGCTGCCGCAGGTCGGCCATCTTCTGCAGCAGCTTGGGGAACAGGTGTGCTGCGTCCGGGTGGTGCACCTGCAGGTGCTGGTCTAGGGACTGGAGGATGCCGTCCTGGATCTGCTCCACCTGCTTCACGTTCATCAGCCCCGGACGGTCTGGAGAGGGGACACAATGGTATGTCAACGATTGATAGAGAAAGACAAGATTGATTTATTGATTGTTAAATTGATCGCCATTTCAGCAGCTATGGCTATATCATGGCCAATACAGATAGAAAAAAAACATCACGCCACATTTACAAAACTAACGAGAAAGACAAGACAAACAGACAGACAGGCAGCTGGCTGAATTAGAACTTGTCCAGTAACATTTTGTATTTGCTCCACCAAGTTGGCTGACAGACACAAACAGACAAACTGAAAAATGTTCTGATGACTTCACACATGACAGTGGTTTGATTGATTAATTGAGAGTATTCAAAACCAGATAGTAATATTTACATCACATATTATTGTAATGGAAAAAAGGGGAGTCAGAGCACGCAAAGCGTAAACACCAACAGCCAATCACAAGACGCGCAGTTTTAGATATGGAAATTCACACCCATTTATAGGAGCCCGGACTTGATCCCACATTGTTGCATTGGTAACCCATGGTATGATTTATCTCGGTTACCATATTGGAAATCTTTGCCACCAACTCACCTCCGCAGAGGATGATGGCGGCGACGAAGAGGGCGAGGTCGCTGTCGTCCAGCTCCAGGGCGTTGAACTTGACGGCAAACTCGAACTTGGGCTCCATGATCTCGCTGAAGGGCTTGCGGAGGCTGCGCAGGAACTCGCGCGTCACAAAGCCCTTGCCGTTGGCCACCAGCAGCCCGTCCTTGTTCATCAGAGACGGCAGCATGGAGAAGATGGCCTCGTGCACACCGTACTTCAGTAGCGTCACCTGAAACACACACACGCACACACACACATCAGAAAAAGAAAGGTATTTTGCAGAATATGGCATCATTATCTACATCATCCCCACCGGTCTCATAGGACTCATAGAACTCCATGTTAACTGCTAGCTTGGAGGTAAAATTTGCACTGCCGTACTCCGAGAACGGTTGAAAGTGCAGGAGAACGTAAAACCCAATCATTTAACTCAAGGGGAGGTGTAAAATAAGCTTATTTGTAAAAATGGGACAGTATCACTTAACCCATTGATTCTGGATGTTGCGTTGCGCAACATCGGCCCTGCCGCCTGGAGTAGCATGATTATTACAAATCTTGGTATGTTAGAGCTGAATGAACATATTCTAATGCAAGATGAGGGTCTTGGCGTTTAAACGCAACTTATTGCATGTTTTTATGTGCTTCAGAGGCTGAGATATTTAGGTTTTTATAGGCTGAGGGCAACTTTTAATAACTCTTAATAAGGGCTTAGGCATTCAGCAGCCTTTTTTGCAGGTGCCTTAGGCATCAATGGGTTATGCAGTGAGGCAAGATTAGGCATTGGGAGATGACAAGAGACTAGATTCAAACCTAGTAATAAAACCAAAACAGTTTGGATCGATCCAGTCACAGAAATACAGATAACATGTTCTATATTTATTACATGTAATTTCTTGCATGTTGCTTTAATATGAATCTCTGCAACAGGAGCTACAAAGTCACTGCTCAGTGCTCACTATTAGTCTGTCAAAAACAGGATAGGGAGGCATGAAATATTATGCATATGCAGTTGGCAGACAGATGACCAGTCCCCCTCAGACTCATCTCCTTCATCAGCATTAATACAAGTTGGCATTCATGCATGGCCATTGGGGAAGGCTGTTTTTCTTGAGCTCCCCAAAAGAGATACCCCATCACCAGTGGCTGCTCGCCCGTAGAAGCACCAAGCCCCCACAGTTCAAGCTCAGTGTGAGGCCATTCTTGGCTAACAGTCTCCTTATTCATGCATTAAGGCTTGATTAAGACCTTGGACAAGAGAAACGTTGCCCTTTGTGGAAGAGCTCAAGGCCACTGTGACTCTAATTAGAGTCTCACTGCAACATGGAATTCTGGAACATATACAGTACACAGGCACACATATATTTCAAGCTTTTGCAAATTCTCCCTGTCTACTCAGACACAAAACAGATGACTCAGCAGTCATCATTTATTGTGAAATGGATCAAGTCAAAATTGGTGTTGGTAAAAGAACACTGGCATTGCTATAAACACATTTTTTCAAGACTTTTGCATAATGTGTATGTCTAGTCCATGTTTGACTACTTTGACGGTTGACCATTGCTTCACAGTAGTCACTCCATGCTTCATCACTTTGTCCACCAATTACCTTGCCCTCAACCTCTTTTGAATTAACGCCCCTGGACCTCATCATAAGCCTCCCAATGCCCACTTGACCTCACCATAAGCCAGCCAATGCCCCCCTTAGTATTAAAAAAATAAAATGGACTAATCAGCTGCATGTTTCTCAACGTCTCCTTAGGGCTCCCCAACACACCCTGGGGGGGGCTGTAGAGCCCCTGCTGAGCAACACTAACCTAGCCAGTGTATACGTCATCACCTTGTCCATCAGCCATTACCTGGTCGTTGAGGAAGAGGTCCACAAAGCCGGGGATGTTCTTGGCGAACTCCGTGAGCTCCCGGACCGTCTCCACGGTGGTGCACTGGCAGCGGTAGAAGACGTGCACCCCGATCTCCTTGTGCGGGGGCGCCCCGTTCACCAGCTGGTTCCACACCAGCCCGTTCTCCGCCTGCCACAGCGAGTCCATGTCGTGGATCACGAACGGCTGAAGGGGGAGAGAGAGGAGAGCAGGTCAGAGGAGTACACCGAGTCTTTCGCTCTCACATGCACACAAGCATACAGACTCTTTTAGAGCAACAAACCTTTTCATCTATAGCCACAGCTGCTCTATAGTTAGCAGACAGCTTTGACCAGGCCCAGGACACACTGGCCCTCATTTATCAAAGCAGCGTACGACGAGAATCATACGTACGTCATGCGTACGTTCTTTTTCTACGACCAGTTGGCATTTATCAAATCTCATCGCAAGCGCAGGAAAGATGAAATTCTACGACTGCTCTCAGACAGTGTACGTCGTTTTCAAGTTGGACTTGAGATGACTATGATCACCAACTTGAGCAGCAGTTGTAGCGCAACAACTCATTATCATAAATATGTGGCCTACATAATTACAAAATGTTTTTACATTGTATATTTTGGCTATAAGCCAACGTCTACGTGTTTGAATTGGTGCATCCTTCCTGGGAGCGCTGCGATAATTTTGCATAGGTCAACAACTGCAAGACAATTCTAATTTGTGATATGACGTGATGTGTGAATATTTGTGCAATATACAGCCACGTATTGGAATGTGCCTTCAGTCGTGGGATCAATGACCGACGTCCCTTCTTTTTAACAGCTGGAAGTTCATGCGCACATCAATCAATAGCCTACAGTAATAATCTCCCGGTTGAGTTTCGATGTTGGATCGCACACAACTACTATCTGGCATACACCAGACACGTGTGTGTCCGATACCACTTTATAGTCGTCAATAGGTGGTAAAAGAGCCATCCCATCGAAGGACTGGAGCGCAGGAGAGAAGCAGGGAGCACATGAGCGCGAGAAGGACGGCGCACTGGACATGTAAAACTCTCCTTCCCAAACAAATGGTTTGGGCACTGTTTGTTGGCCAGTTTCACGTAGGACCCTTTTCTTGACCTCGTTTACAAAAAAGCTTTATCATCATACATTTAAAAAAAAAAACAATATTCATTAAAATAAATATCTTCATTAGGCCTATGTCTACTGTAGTCAATCAAACATTTCATTGTAACCATCATTATTTGGAAATCAATGTCTACCCCTTCCATATTGAGAACCGAAACACTGTTGACTGCTGTTGATTATTTCCACGTTATTTTGTTGTCTACCACGCGTAAGGCCTAATTTCAAGCTGTCAATGAACCAGAAACGTGGCTGTTTTAGCCGGTTTGCGTCTCTCCATGTCGCAAACTCAGGGGTGCGGTCTCCTTCCCGCCGTTTTAGAGAAGGTGTGATTATTCTAATTACGATGGTTTTCAGACGCTGGATTTATCAACAGCCGCTCGCTCTTACAATGAGATTGGAGAGGTACACATGTTTAGTAAATCTCACTGGAGCCTCGTCGTACGACGAGATCTGCGCTCATTTCTGAGATGGTTTCTACGCAAGTTTGATAAATGAGGGCCAATAATCTCAAAGCGGGTCCCCAACCAATAACTACAATCCAATGAGGACCTAATTCTGGGCCCCACTCTCCCTGGGCGTGGGACACCAACCACAGCAGAGCAGAGCAGAGCAGGCAGAGTAGCACATTAAGGGTGAATGACATTATCTATTCTAAACTCCTGTCCTTCCTTGTACTCCCTGTTTCTGTGTCTGTGTCTGTGTCTGTGTCTGTGTCTGTGTCTGTGTCTGTGTCTGTGTCTGTGTCTGTGTCTGTCCTTCCTGCCTGTTGTTGGAGGCTTGTTGAAAGTTGGGGGCTTGTGGAATAGATTACTGAAATCACCCACGTTGGGGATCACAGGGAGAAGGAAGACGTGGCAGTCTTTTGCTTTCCACTTTCACCCGTGTCCGCCTCTACACAAATAGGCAATTAGAATTGCCCCAAATAAGGTCTGCAGGTGTTTGGTGGGTAGATGTGCATGTCTGTACATGTAATTTGCTTATAATAGACCACTGACACAAATAAAAGGCTCGCTGACCAAATGAAAGGCTCACTAAGTGTTTGTCAGGCAAGTGTGTGCAGGCACCTAGTGTGTGGCTGTGGCAAGGCTGTGATTTTACAAAGGCCAAAACAAGCAAAGAACTGTGCGTTACAGAGTCCACTAGTGAAAGTAGTTGTACACATGCATTTTCATGGTAGAAAAAAAATCAAGAATTCCTCATCAAGGAAAGACATATGTGTGTGGCACCATGTGCCACATACCTAGGGCGATGTGTGTGTGTCTGTGTCTGTGTCTGTCTGTCTGTGTCTGTCTGTGTCTGTGTCTGTGTGTGTCTGTGTCTGTGTGTGTCTGTGTCTGTGTGTGTCTGTGTGTGTCTGTGTGTGTCTGTGTGTGTCTGTGTGTGTCTGTGTGTCTCTGTGTGTCTGTGTGTCTCTGTCTGTCTGTGTGTCTGTGTGTCTCTGTCTGTCTGTGTGTCTGTGTGTCTCTGTCTGTCTGTGTGTCTGTGTGTCTCTGTCTGTCTGTCTGTCTGTCTGTCTGTCTGTCTGTCTGTCTGTCTGTCTGTCTGTCTGTCTGTCTGTCTGTCTGTCTGTCTGTCTGTCTGTGTACATGCAAGTGTGCAAGTGTGTGTGGTCAGTGGCCTGGTCCTAGGTCAATAACGCCCCCCACGGCCCCCGTTCTCTCCATACCGAGGTGCAGCTGGTCTTGCCGGTGAGGATGCTGCGTGCCTTCTTCTTGGTCATGTTGAGGTTCTTCAGGTAGGCGGTGTTGACGGCCTTGGCCAGTGTCTTCAGGTCGGCTCCCCCGCTGCTCTGCACGCTCTGCTCTCCCGCCAGCAGACCCGCTACCAGCTTCTTCTTCTCCGCCTCCGGCATGCGCCCGTACCGGATCGCTAACCACACACACACACACACACACACAGGACAGCACAGGGGGATTAAATATAGTTGAATGTTATACACGAGTTACATTATAAACTGGGGGAGGCATTCACCTGCACCAGATCTCTAAGAACACACAAGGGGGGGTTTAATTCAATTTATAGTGATTATTTAATATATTACTTTACATTGCGTTACATAGAAATGAAATTATATATCAGTCCCTCCAGGATTTTGCACTGGGATTTTGTGATTTTTGCGGTCAAAATGCCTGATTTTGTGGCGGCATTTTCTCATTTTTTGCAAAGATTTTGTGGCATTTTCTCATTTTTTGCAAAGATTTTGCATCCCTTTCTGGGTTTTTTTGGTAACTGAAAACCACAATCAGTCTAAGCAGGCTTAAGACAAAAGAGAGAGAGATTCAGAAACACACTTCCTATATAATAGAATAATAAAATATTGTCAAAAGCTGTCAGAGCGTCTTATTAGCCAGTGCGTCCAATGTGTAAAAAAAATCATGGCCGCGACACTCATAAATCTCTGTCGATATTTTAGAACGACTTCGGGGGAAAACGGGACAGCGCGTTATGAAAAAATACTTGTGGGTATAGCCTACCACTAGGCCTAATGAAGAGCGTCGCGGGGTACAGTAGCCAGGCTGTATGCAAGCGTTACAATGTCACCTGTTGGAAGACGCGTCTCTCTCTCTCTCTCTCTCTCTCTCTCTCTCTCTCTCTCTCTCGTGCTCGTATTGGAAGCTGTTGCATATTATTTGCTTGATGCAAAGTTGTGATGGCATACACGCTCTCGTTGACATGGTTGTGTGCATGGTTGCATGGATTCGCAAGACTTTATTGCAATAACACAGTGAAAGCGTGGAAGGGCCGTTCACTTCCTATCTCGGTGTCCTTGACTGAAACAAGTTGCAAAACTCCACACTTCCGAAACCTTTGCGATCGGCACTACAGTGATTGTTATCAGAAGGCTTGTGCCTACGCATAGACATAGACCCTTAAATTACAAACATTAGCGAACATTGAAAAAAGATCAGACAACGACCGTCGGGTAGCATGCTCATGAAAGCGACAGGGGAGAGTGGAGAAGTTCCGCAAACATGTAGCCTAACGTAAGATGTTTGCTACTGTGCGACAGTACCGCCACTATTTCATGACTGCATATACTTCTTCGTCATGGACAAATGGGCAACAATACTTTTTCCACCCAGGATTGCACTGAAAAGTAGGCTACTGCTGTTAAAAAAAGGTCTTGAGTGTGCAGCATCGAGGCCTGCGCGTAGCCTATGGAGGGGAGGAGAGACGCGGAACAGCTGAGATGAGGGTGACTTCCGAAATAGCAGGCAATTCTTTTTCAATGTTTCAGTGACATATTAACAAAAATGCTTCGTATTGGTTTTCGTCTCCGGTGGTATTGTAGTCACATTTTTATTTTTTTGACGAAAATATAAATCAATAAACTCCACAGAATGTTGAAATTTTGCAGGAAAAATGCGGCTTTACAGGAATTACGCGGCATCGTGAAATTATGCGGAATATCATTGAATTTGCATGAATCCACGCGATCGCTGAATCGCGAAAAACTGGAGGGACTGATATATACACCTAGCACTCGGCAAATGTGGGTAGAAATGCCCAATAATAAAATGAATAAAACACAGATAAAACACAAACGCATACAGGTATAAAAGATTCCTAAAATAAATGATTACAGTTGTAGACTAATGTTTAAACCCCAACGTCACCTGAGCAGACCCACATATGGTTTGATGTTATATTTTATGCATTATACATTCACCAAATATACATTTAAATATAATTTTATTATATAAATTCATTATAATTTTTCACAACATAATAATTATCTATTCCTGTACCACTTGGCTGTGGGCAAAGGGCTTTAAAATTATTAAGTATAATTTAATATCATATAGAAATTATTATATTATACACTCAGCACTCAGCAAATGTATTGGATGGCTGCGGTTATGATGTCGTCCCTCACTTTCCAAATTCAGGTTTTACTTTTCATGAATATTGTATTTATAGGCAGAAACTAAGCAGTGTCCTACAGCTAACTAAACAATCAATATTTAAAGCACCACACTTTTTACATTTACCACATCTAAAAGATCGTTTTACTTATTCACAGACTGGAAAACTATCAATCTCATCAACTATCCATCTCACATACCATACATGTACTACACGTGACCACTAGGGGTCAGACTGAGACTACACTTGATATACAGCTCGGACACAAATGGCTTTTGCAATTTCCACAACATGGCCAAGAGCATGAGGAGGAGGCAGTCAGTTCTTTGGAAAAGTGTTCCCAATAATCCAACCACAAACAAGCTATATCAAAACGTACAGTTGTGTCACCAACCGAAAAGGAAATAAAAAATGTGTGGCACAGCTTATCCACAAACAGTACACACATTTTTTGTGTTGAAAAACAAGCCTCAAGCAGCAAAATGATTCTAATCCTTGAAGATCCTGTACCCAAGAGCAGACAGGGGTGTCATCAAAGCACCACAAGCCAGGCCACGCCCTCCTAGTGACGCACCATCTTCTGTGTTACTTCTAGACAGGCCAAGAGCAATGTAAATTATAATATCATTTCTAATCTCCCGAAAAATTGGGAACTCCACCCACTTTGTCGGACACCAGTCAACCAGTAGCAAACCTAGGGAGGTGGGTCAACCATGGCATTTGGGAAACATTAATTGTTATGATCTCGAAGAGATTTGGAAGTCGATCATAATCAGGCTGAGCACCACAACAGGAGGTGCCAAGGCTGTTTAAAAGCATGCTGCCTCTCAGTGGGCTAAGGCGCCATACCATAAATCCGGAGACTCAAATCCTGTCTATGGTGAATTCCTGCCCCATGCCTCTACTCAACATGGAATCATACCAAAGCGTTTAGATAACACACCGAATTGAACAGTCCATCGCGTTTGTGCATCACGACTTTGCATGTTAACGTGTGCTCCAGAATGGCAATGACAAAGTCATAGCGCATTACCAAAGGCCCTGTGCAATGTCATAGTAGTGTAGTACTATGGTAGTAAACTGTTGACTGACTATGATAGCATTGCACTGGAGGAATGGTGTGCATTATGGGGCTACAAGAAAACAGACATTTGTGGTCGACAGACACTCACCGTCGTGGGACATGCCGAGTGCGAGGCACTTCTGGAAGCGGCAGTATTGGCACTTGTTGCGGCTCTTCTTCTGGATCTTGCAGGTGCGGTCACAGCGATCGTACTCCAGCTTCATGCGGATGGTGCGTCGGAAGAAACCCTGTGGTGGAGGAACAGCGGGCATTAAAGATGCACTCGGAGGATGTCCACCTTTGATCGTCAAAACGGTTCAAAACTTTGATGACCCTCCACGCAAAACTGTCAGCATGACCCTGCCCTACGGAGAAGTAGTAAATAGTCCTATTCTACCTTTTTTTTTAAACGTTGATTGACCAACATTGCTGCTTACTGAATGTTATACTAGCCTACTTCCCGAAGGCGGGGGCATTTAGTACATTTAGCCTATTGATAATGTTCTTCAGACACAACAAAACACTACAGGGGGCTGATGGTGTGATCAATTTTAGCGAAAGGGTGAGACGTTTCTGAAGCGGTTAGGCCCCTACATCGAAACATATACTAACAAGGTAGGTACTTTGGAATGCTTTTTGTAATACATTTCGATGACCCTCCTCTAGCGAGCTTAAAAAAACTTTGATGACCCTCCCCGCAGCAATGAAAAAAATGACACGACCCTCCCCTATTTACTTCCGGTGACCCCGAAAATAAATAACAAACAGTCCCTTAGCCATGTAAAGAACCCCTGAGCAGGAACCATGACTGAAGTTTAAGTTTTAAGTCCTCTACAGCATGTAAAGAACACCCTTGTGGAGGTGGAACCCATGACAGAGGTGTACGATGCACTATGTTAAGTTTTAAAGTGTAAAGTAAAAGAACAGACTTGAGCGTTCCTCATTACAACATTCCTTACAAAGTACGTTTTGAATTTTTCAAATCAATGTTGAGTTAATCTCCAGTTCAATATAAATTTCATCTTGAGGTATCTTGAGGATCTTAGAACAATGGTACAAAAACTAGGCGAGCACCACAGTGAATGCAGTTACATGTGAGGAATATTCTTATTTTAAACGGACTGGTGACAATATTCTGTTTGAGCACAAGTCAATGTGCCCGTGTTCCTACAATATCCCAGTTCAGTTCAGTTCAGTTCAGTTCAGTTATGGTGTATTTGATAGGGACAGATACACATCATGTAGGCTGCACAGCAGCCTAACAGAAAGGCATCATAGCATTTATAGCCATAGGCTAATTTCCAATGGCTGTCCCTTAAGTTCCACACATGTAAATTGAATATTCCACGACTTGTATTAAAACAAACACTGTCCGTATTCCACTTGGAACTGGTAACAGGCAGTCAAATGAGGCGGATGACATGAATACAGAAATCAGCCGTGACAAGATAAGTCTTTGTGACAGAGGTGTGGGCTGCCAGATTAACTGCAGCCATTGTGATTAGATAGCTAGACCTTGTGTCTGTCTGTGCCTTTCACCATGTTAACGCTACTGCTGAACCAACTGAAAAAAATTGAAACACTGTACAGTATTAGAAAAGTTGAAGGTCAGGTTAGCAGGTTACTGCTAATTTCAGAGTAACAGCAAGGATACACACACAAAAAAATTAAACATTGTACAGTAATAGAGAGGTTGAAGGTCAGGTTAGCAGGTTACTGCTCATTTCAGAGTAACAGCAAGGATACACAGTGTAGTGGTGCTTCAATAAATGTGTACCCTCATTAAGCACCGTTCTGCCAGTAGAGCACTACTGGCAACAACAACAAAAATGTTACCAGCCTAGTACTACACTACTACGAAATGCCAGTCTTCAGTAGTACAT
This sequence comes from Engraulis encrasicolus, assembly GCF_034702125.1. Classification (NCBI taxonomy): domain Eukaryota; kingdom Metazoa; phylum Chordata; class Actinopteri; order Clupeiformes; family Engraulidae; genus Engraulis; species Engraulis encrasicolus. Next base: position 50,291,358 of record NC_085866.1, read on the forward strand.
CCTTGACCATTGCCATTCTGATAATAACACATGTATAACAGGTGTTTTAGTGTCAAGAAGTGTTTCAGATTAATAATAACAATTTGCGTTTTGTATCCAGTGAGGTGAGTGACCAAACTTGCAGCCTTCGCAGGATGTGTACTCGGCCCTCGGCCTTGCAGCCCTCCTAGTACCAGAGTTTTATTGAATCAATTTAACCATGCTTGATGAGTGTTTAATAAGCATGTGTAAAACGTTTAATGAGTGTTCAATAACCATCAGTGCTTTGTATGAAGTCAGGAGAGCGGGCCTCAGCCATGGCTTAAAAGGCCTAAGGCACTGTACCGATATCCCGGGGACCCAGTTTTGATTCTGACCCAAGGTGACTTCCTGATACCCCCATATCTCTCTACCGCTTATTTCCTGTCACACGCTGAAACTGTCCGGTCCTAACAAAGGCGAAAAGACGAAAATACATACGTATATATGTTTTTAAAGTCATGCGGGCTCACCTTGCAGCCCTCGCAGGCGTGTACTCCGTAGTGGAAGCCTGAGGCCTTGTCTCCGCATATCCGGCACTCCACACTGATGCCCATGCCAGAGGGGTCGTCCCGGCCCAGCCTCAGCTGCTCTGTCAGAGACATGGAGGGCGTCTGGGACATATCTAGACACGCACACAAGCCAGCATACAAATGAATGACACACAATAATAAACAATGTAATATAGCACGTTCAGACACAGATAGTTCAGAAATAGATATGCACCCATACAAAGCCAAGGTGTCAAATAAATAGCTTTAAACAATAGCTTAAAGTACCTTTACATTTTCACTGCTTATTGTACTTATGTGGCAATATAAAATCCTTTAGTATCCCTTGTATATAATCCTTGAACTAAGAAATGTCCAACACACCCTTCATTTAGATAATAGGCACACAAGCAGTCACCTGTGAAGTTGGAATTTGCGCTTACAGTATAGCCCGCAAATAACAGGTAGGCTAATTTACTTGTAGTACTGCTATAAATCCATACTGCCCTCCTTTAACAATGGGCAACAGAGTGCCACCACTCATCTATTAAGTTGGGGATTGAACTTTATTTGCAGTACTGCTATGAAGCCATGATTCCCTCCTTTTTAATCCAAAGCGACTTACAGATAATTGCAGGCTATTGTTCACAGTCCCTGGCAGCAATGTGGGGTCAAGGTGCCTTAAGGGCTCAAGGGCACTTCAGCCATGGATGGAGGTGTAGTAGGATGGAGTGATAAGGGCTCACCTGTGAAGTTGGGGTTTGTGCTTGCAGACACAGGGCTGGCATGGGCACTGCCTTCCCCGTCCCTGCTGCTGTCATGGTGGAGGCTCTCCTCCTCCTCCTGCTGCTGCTGCTGCTTGCCCTCCTCTCCTCCTTCCGCCGTGGTGGTGTCGTGCCCGTTCTGGAGGCTGGCATCCCAGGCGGTGCTGCTGCCATTGCCGCTGCCACCGCTGCTGCCCACGGGCGACACCTCTGTGCCCTCGCTGCCCTCACCCTCGCCTTCGCTACCCTCGTCCTCCTCCGAGCCCGGGTCCTGCAGATCCAGCGCCCGCCCCGAGTCCAGGGAGAGCAGCTTCCCACCGACACCACTACCACCACCACCAACACCCCCTACTCTTCCTGCAGCTCCCACCCAGCCGGATTCCCCCGTGACTGGGGACAAAGATGCCCCAGTCGGGGTGGAAGTTGCGGTGGTGGTGGTGGTGGTGAGAGCACCGAAGTCCCTTCGTGGGGATGTCCTTGCTTTGCCACCTGACCCGAACGTCTCTGTGGTGCCCCTGCCCACGGTCCGCAATGACGGCTGAGCTGCCGCCAATGCGCTCCCCTGCACCTCCTCCATCACCCTCCTCCTCCTCCTCCTCCTCCTCCTCCACACAGGAGACTGCCAGCTAGTGCTCAAATCCGCTCGGTGCCATCTTCATCAGCAGCAGCAATAGAGTCCTCATCATCATCCTCACTGTTGCCCAGTGATGAACATGGCTGTCCTGTTGAGCAAAGACAAAAGACATCAGTTCTGAATTGATGGTATCCCAATGGAAAAGTCTAACACAAAAGCCCAACCTTAAAAAAAAGACTTCTTACGAAGACCGACACCTTTTTATCCATCTTGTTTTCTGAACTAAACAAGTACACACATTTTTTCCGTCCTCATTTGTGGGATACAAGTTATCTTTGGGTTGAACAAAAGACAAAAGGAGCTGCCATACGTCTCATCATATCAAGTCATATCATGTCATCATGTCCGGATTTAATGGGCTCCAATCCTATGGAGGTGTGGGCAGTCGGATTAACGGTCTCATTAGCCACTGACAGATGGCACATCATAATCCAGTCTGACACCCTCTGGCACTGGCGTGCCAACCTTTAAGAGCCATGCGATGCCACTGCTGCCCAATGTTACGTCACCACTACTTCCACTCTGCTGGACGAAAACCATGGGATTGCCCAAAATGCCAACATGCGCCTAATGGTGATGAAGGTTCCTGATCAACTCATTTTGTACCAGTCATGCGCAATAAATAGGACATAATACAGCCTGAGGGCATGCAGAACTGTCATTCAAGATCTATGAGAGCAAGTGTTTTCCGGATTACATATTAAAAGAAGATTTACCACTTGTCTATTACAGCATAAATTTGTGACCGGTCAAACTTAGTCAAGTTTCTAATTTTGTAGTCATCTGTAACTGTATTGACAATCATGCTTCTTGACAAATGTGCTGCTTATCTGTTGTTTTGGACCAGAAAAGTACCAGACTCAAATGTTGTCTATATTAAAAAGCTTGAGATGCCACAACGTCGTTAGACACAAGGAAAGGAATATTCATTTCAGGTCAAAAGGGCTAGGGTTTATTATTGTTGTTGTTGTTGTTGTTGTTCTATGAAATATGAATGGCTGTGGTACCACCCCATCACAAGTCACAATACACCATGTATTTACTGAAAACTACCCAACTTCAGTGTCAGTCTCTCTTCTTTGCACTTTAAAAGAGGGACTTGACAGTGAATACTGAAAGACAGGCCACAGACAAAGGGCTATTCTGTCTGACCAAGAGTAGAAGCCAACACAAGAGAGCATTCCAGAGTGTGAGAGTCGGTTTTACGTGACTGAAGTCCAGGGCCTGGAGCATGTGGAAAGCATTTCTCAAGCCCAGTGCACTATGGGGGTCTCTGCTGGGAGCCACACAGCTGCTGAAGGAGCGCCTCTCGCCCCCTCACATCCTCCACACCACCACCACCACCCTCCCAAGACCTCCCCACCACCACCACCACCCTCCCAAGACCTCCCCACCACCACCACCACCACCAACCCCTCCACACCCTACTCCCACCCAATGCACACTGAGAGACCCCAGTCACCCCTCACATACTCCACACCACCACCATCCCAAGACCTCCCCACGACCACCACCACCATGACATCGCCTCCCACCGACTGCACATGGACCCTCCACACCACCACAAGCCCAACCTCTCCACACCCTCCTCCCAACCCACTGCACACTGAGATACCCCACACATCCACATCTTCTAAACCCCAATCACTGCTCACGGACCCTTGACGTCTCACGCCCTCACATCCTCCACACCACCACCACCACCCCAACCCCTCCACACCCTACTCCCACCCAATGCACACTGAGAGACCCCAACCACTGCTGGAACCTCTTCATACATATCCCCACACCCTGCACAACATAGATGGTATATCCACACAGTATATCACACAGGCTGACCCATCTGACGGGCGGCGTGGTCTATCAGGAGCAGAGCTGTCCCTGCCCCTCCACAGGGTGTCAAAAAGTTTTGGAAAGTGAACTGTGCAGGTGCTAAGCTTATCTCATCTCACCATCTTTAGGCACTTTGTTCTTTTTGTTTTGTTTGAAGTTTCTCAGTTGAGTTTTGCAAAAGTAGGTCGGGTGGTGTGAGAAAATCAGTGAATTGAATTACTAATGAACAAGGGGAAGAGTTTGTTCATGCTAAGCTTGAGCAGCGGTATGTTTGTAATATATGTTTATAAAAACAGCAGAACTAGCACAGTGCCAGAAAAGCAACGCATGAGTGGACAAAGGGGATTAAAAATGGGTTTTTAATGGAATTTAAAATTAAAAAACACATGCTGTAAGCTTAATGACAAACGATAACCACAAACCACGGATTACTCACAGAATATTTGAATTTAGAAAAGAAAGGCCTTCCTAGGGCCAAACGCTGCCTATATTTCAACACCAATGACTGTTTAACAAAGTTCAGACAGTAAAGCCTAGGTGAACTTTGTTTCACCCCTCACTATCTCCGTCTCTCCTGCTTACCTGGCTGTCATTAAACACCTGCCATCTGCACAGTCACTCCCTCGCGGCCTGCACTGCTTGCCTTTCCCACACTACACTGCCTTGTCCTGCGTGTCACTGTCACTTATCACCCTCTGCAGCCCCTGTGTAGTGTACACGCGCCCCCAGTAAACGCCTCTGAGAGCAGCTGCTAAGGGCGCATGCTGACGTTAGCTGGTGGCACAGGGGAGGAGTAGACGAGGGTGGTGGCATAGGGACGAGGGAACAGGTAGAAAGGCACACAGAGAAGGGCACAAGGGAGGAGGGCACAGGGAGGAGGGCACAGGGAGGAGGAGATGAGGGTGGTGGCACAAGGAGGAGGACGGCACAGCAAGGAGGAGACAAATGTGGTGGTGGCGCAGGCAGGAGGGAGGAGGAGGGAGGAGACGAGGGTGGTGGGAGGGAGGAGTTGACAAAGGAGGACACAACATGATATTGGCATAGGAGAAGTCAACTGGCTTTACATAGTCACCGCCACACAGTTTACCACTTACTCTGTGACCATGAGTGTAATTTTGCCTCGAATCAAGATATATATGTTTTAAAAGTAATAATAAAACATAAAATTCAGAATACAGGAGATTGTAGTTTTTTTCTGATCGTCGACATATGGGTCATCTTCAACACACCTGCCAGCTGAGGTATGCTAGTTTTTTTTACAAGCCTCGTCAAGATAACACGGATCGGTACGGCACGCACACACACGCCCCCTTCACCCCCATTACGCCATTCACTCTGGGTCAGAGAGCTCACGTCAGCCCTTTCACGTCATGCCCTTTCTGCTCACCACGTGACGCCCGGCTGTCTTGTCTACTTACCTGACGCGAAAAGGAGTGGCATGATGCACACGCGCGCAAACACTCACGGACACACACTCACGCACGGACACACACTCACTCACGCACGGACACACACACACAGTTTATGGCTACGATAAGGCGCAGGCAGAGGAAGAAAGAAAAAAAAAAGGGCCTTTGTGAGTGTTTGCTTTGGCGACGATAAAAGCTGGCTGTTGAGGCAGCTCCTGGTGATTGCCCTTTAGCATAGAGGCAATCCAGACTTGGCAGGCCTGTCCATTCACAAATATGGAGCAAAAGCGCCAGTGTGAATGAAAGGCAACCTTTCACACCCAACGTCCAGGCAGTGGACTGGGCTTGGCGCATGGTTGGGAGGGGAGGGGGACATGGTGGAGCTACTACTGCTGGGCTTAAGCTACACTATCTTACAGGCCTATTCAATAAATGTGTGTGGAGGTGGGGGTGGGGTGGGGGGCTCCTAGTGCAAGTAGAGAGCTAAGTAAGAAAATGAAACAAGCGCCCTTTTGAGATCCAACATGTCTGCATTTTTTTTGGGGGGGGGGCAGAAAATAGGGACACACAGGCTCTGTTCTGTGGCATGCCTCGTGTTTTTTCCTCTGTTGCATGGGCAAAAAACTCCCCCCTGAGGACTTAACTTCCACCCTCATTCAGCTCCCCTATTCAGTGTGGTAAAGACAGCGCGAAAAGGACAAACATGTCCGGACAACGAGCCTCAGTCCTGCTGCCGTCACTGAATGTAGCCCAGCACAGCAAGTGAGTGAGTGATTGAAGCCTATACAAGGAATGCACACAATCATAATAATACAGGCTGGAATATGACAGGCTCCTGTGATGCTTTTAAGCAACGCTTTAGTCATTTTTCTCTCTCTTCAATTGCCCCGCTGTTTGGAGGCTTCCTTCATTCAAACTGCAGAGAGATAGCCCTCAGGTCCTCCAGACTTGCTAGTCCGTTGAGGATGGCAAAATGAATTCAGAAAATTCATCAACCATTGCATTCTGGCAACTTGGGATTCCAGAACGCTGACCAAACTGTACTGTATTCTACTGTGCTGTAAAAGGTAAACTGTATGGTAATGAATAGTGGTGTCAACAATGATCGATTCAGCGATCCAATCCAATGCAGGGCATGGACGATCCAGAATCGATCCGGCAAGTTCCAGAATCGATCCGGCAATTTTTTTAAGTTTCGGGAGCAAATGAATGTTAAATTAAATAAAAGCACTTCAAAACATTGCAAGACTGATACAGACTGATACAGAAAACAGCCAATAAATTGTTGCTCAGTATCTGACTACTTGTATTGCCCCATCATGACTGATTAAACATTTGCTTTGCTTTCAGTAGAAATGTAATGAATTGCAATGCATTGTAGAATTGAATCAGATCGGATAGAATTGAATCGAATCGAAACCTCCCGAAACGTGATCGAATCGGATTGTGAGGGCAGTGCTAATCCACACCACTAGTAATGAAGTATCATGCTTTTCATTCAAAGAGGAACAGAATGATAAAAGGAATGGAAACACTGGGTCATTGGAGATGAACTCCGTAAAGGAAAATATGTGCTTTGAAAATGAGCCCAATAGGTCCCTCTTAAAGACTGAATAAGAGAACTGCTTTAAGTGCAATGTGCATCCATATTGATAATGAGCAATGGTTCATCGGATGGTCCAAATGACAAACAAGACAGAAGTCATTCACAACACAGGCCCACCGGCCCGATTTACATGAACTCACTGACACAGACACTGACACTGAACTCACTGACACAGAAATGCCTTGGGGTGGGGGGGCATAAAATTCAGCGCCAGCTTTAAGAAGAGGACCAAAGCTGCCAATATGCATTAGCCGATACAGGAGTGTGTTTGGGTGTGTGAATGGGGGTGGGGTGCGGGATTCACAGGCTAGAGGGTGAGGGGGGGGCAGACAGGGCTGGAAAACAAGGTCACGTCCTTGGCCACTCTGGAATGGGCTACATCAGAAGCAGATGCGCCGGCCAAGGCTAGGCTCATTGTATACAAGGGGGGGCTGGCTGAGAGAAAAGACTCGGGTAATCCCAACAAGAGGCTTAGCAGGTAGGCTATAGCGACCCAAAAGACACAGACTGCACACAATCACACTAAGCCAGACAGACTACACACAAACACGGGTGTAAGCCAGGCCAGAGGGTTCAGTAGGACTATAGGACAGCATTAGAATTTCCCCCAAAGCATTAGGAGGCCTTCAACATACACCGCCTCCGCAATCACAGCAGAATTTCACAGCGAGAAAGGGGATCCATGCAGGCCTCTCCACAGAAGACTACTAGTCAATGGGGTCTGGCAGTACAGTCATCCATGACTACACACCTCTGTCCATACACTGTGGTTTAAGCTTGACTGAGCCACTTTACTTTCCTCTCCTCTCCTCAATAGCAGAATGAGAGACAGAGCCGCCTCTGGCTACACAGTACTGGGAAGTGTATCAGGTGCACGGGTAGCGGTAGAGGCTGTTGAGACACGTTGAAGTGGCAACCCGTTGTGCTGGTTTGGTGAATGCGACGTCTGTGGGTTATGCTCCCCTTTCAATCCATACGCAAAGTCGTGACTCATGCTGAGTAGGCTTGGCGAGAAAACATTCCACATCTTGGTGCATGTGTAGCTGCAAGTCCATGGTATACAGAACCCTCCCACATTCAGTTGAAAGTGTGACATTATTATCTATATGTGTTTCATTTTCAAGGAGAAACAATGAAACAGATCTTCACTGCTGCTATCCATCCAAATTCCAATCAAGGACGCATACCGGTATTTCATTCAATCAATCAATGATGCACGGCGCTGCTCTATGAAATAAAGTCAATAATATTGACCAGACGGTGTGTTTGTTTTTGTATTCATTCATAGAACTACAGGGTAGAAGTTCTCAGATGCTGACACCTGTGGCATGTTGGACCACAGACTGGTTTCTGTGTGTTTGAAGTGGAGAAATTCCCGAGAACTACATAGACAGTGACGGATGTGTACTAACCAATTATTCCACAGTTAAAATAACACAAAGCTCAAACTCAAATGGGCCACTCTGTAAAAGTTATGCTGGGTTGGGTAACCAGTTAGCCCAATGTCAGGCTGCTAGCTGGGCTGGACATTTAATCTGACGGGATTCACAGCTGGCTGATGTTGCTTACGCGGTGTTCACCTGGATGCAAAAAAATAGACGGAATTCTCCATGATACTGTTGCAATTACCAATCAAATATAAAGTATCGGGAACACAAACGAAATGGAAAAAAGGTACATCACATTCACAAACCCATTATTTGGCTAGTTAGCCAGTCATACTACTAGCTTGCTTTGCTAAACACAAAGCATTGTCCACATAAACACATGAATCTACTACGGCGATAACTACTGTTGCACATGTGAATTGCGCTAAGCCCTATCTCCTAGTCAATTTAATTGAATAGGTACCTACAGGACATGTGTCAAAATGTGACAACTAAAGTGGGCTAAAGCAAAACCAGTGGGGATGCTGACATTTGCCCATTCTGTTAGCAAACAAGTGCTACGCTGCTCAGCTGCTTCCAGGCGGCTAGCAAAGCAGTGAAATCCCGACCCTTACCTGATTTGTTGAGCTCTTCTTGCTTGTCCACCCAATGGAACTTTTCGAGTACGAATATCCCAATATTTGCTCGTGAAGGGTCCTGGCAAACTGTAAGGTTGCTCTTGCTAATGCCTCAACACCGAACTGCGTCTGTAAGGAGCCGGAGAGAGCTCACATTATCCACATTCGATAGTGAGATCACTTTGTACCGACCGCTTTTCTGCCTGCACTCGCCTCTGTGTGCTAGCTAGCCATCTAGCTCTATCGACCCAGATTGCTAACTCTCGAGCGGTCTGTCAATCCTTGAGATTGGAAGTAGAACTAAACACACATTTCCTGTTGTAATTCTCGCACGGCGTTAACCCCAAACTGTTCTGAATGTCCAAGATCTTTTACTAAGTGATATAAAAACGTTTACTTTTCCACAGAGGGAAATACAGGAATGAAACTGTCTTAAACTTTCTCTCTATTTTGTTGTGTTCAAATGTAGGCTAGTGCGGATGTTCGACGCTCCACTGACTTTGATTGTCTTGTCTGACAGCCTCTAGCGGCGCTCACTTGGCCAAACGTCAAGCATGGCGTGATCAGTGAACTAAATCAGAACCCTGGACAGTACCGCCAGAGGGGGCTGTTGAAGTATGGATGCAAATGGCAAGTAGGGGTTATTACAGTAGTTAAAGCCTAGTTATCAAACTTCTTAAGACTGCATTCGTGTATATTTCTTTGTCTACGGAAACTTATTTTAACCTGTTCAGAAGTCTCTTATTCAATTCTCACTAAAAATGTAATGCCAGTATGATGTTAAACACAGATCTTTAAAACAGACAGATCACCACATAGCATTCCCTAATGGTTTTGGTAAAAGCTTTATTTTACAACAGTTCTGGAACAAAACATGAGTTTTATCTGCAAAAAAACTACCACTTCAACCACCACAAATGCACAGTAACAGTAACACAATTCTTGAAAACCTACTATATTGCAGAATATAGCCTAGGCCTAAGACACAGTGAATCCAGACCGTCACCTCACCCATACAAACTTAACACACACTTTCTGTATATTTATTCGGTTGACACAGTTTTGAATACAAATTGGTAAAGAATGCTATTAACAGCATGCACATTTAATATTGAAAAAAAAAACCACCCTTCAACTGAAGTTTTGAAAGAAAAAAAGTGTCTGCTTGCCTGGTATTCACACCTGTGGATTTTGAGTAGTCTTTTGAGCACATCAATCATGTTATGTAAATATCAGTAGGCATAATGCTTGAATTGCTAATTTACCCAATAATTATTCACCTGTATGGCAACAGCAAAATGCCGGCTAATTGCTTTTAGGATTGCATGTTTTGTTTTGCATTCCTAAATTGCGGTGTAGATGTCTGCCATTAATTTTTAAATTGGTCCTTAAAATACACTTCATTTTTCAGAAAGTTCCCCCATTAAAAAACAACACAGTACATTATAATTTTGTGTCTTTTGTTCTGTGCATTAGTTCTGCGCATCCCCATCATCCTTATGTGCATTCATGTGTTTTTATGTAATATTACCTGACAGAAATACAGCATTCTGGACTTTATCAGTGGACCAGAGAAAATGATGACACAGCTCCCTTGAGACTGAATTAATGTCTTGCCTATAACTGCACAAACACCACAGTCCTCCTACATAACCTTTGGACAGGGTTGGACAAACTGGAGAAAGCAAAACACCTGCCAGATATTTCTTATATGCCTCTTCTGCTAACACATGTGATTGCAATAATTAGCTTATGGACTTAGCTGAATGGTTGTGGTAATTAAGATTAGCTGGTGGTTCATTCAGAGAAACTCTTCAGAACATGTTTTGACAGTCATCAAGTGTCTCTTTAGCTCTAAGTTAGGAGGAAGCTCCCATACACTCCCATATCTTTTCGAACATGGCTTTCAGTTGTGTTGGAACAAAACGACTGATGAAATGGTCGGTGTGTCGGAATTTCTCTGAGGTTCTCAGGGACCATAGCTGTGAAACCGTGCACAGTATCTATTTCAAACGCACTTTTTCAGCTATTGATTGATTGTTATCGGTTGTGCTCTTGTTTATTTATTTGTGCTATTAATGTTTTCTGTCAACATATTTTAAATCCTCCACAGTTCGACAATAAAGTATGTACAGGGTTTGGACACAAGAAATGCACACACACAGACACAAAATGACCCAATAGAAAGAACACAGACGGGTCATTTCACGTGAAATCAGACACTTTGGGACCCGACCGACCCGGATTTCGATCATACTTGGTGTGCCTTTTCAGTAGCAAGGTAGCACCCCAGAACTGCATTGGTTTGAATCTGACACTAATATTAAGGGAGAAACAGTCTAGGAAAGGTTCACATGTGAGGGTAGGACACTATACATTCAGCCTTGAATATATCAGTCAGTGTTAGTCACAAAAAGATGCCTGTGGTGTTGTTTGAAAGCTCTTTTCTGGCTCTACATATTACACAATCACCTTGGAATAAAACTACTCTCAGAATATGAATTATGATAAATTGAAAAATTAAAAATTGAATATCTAAAAAAACCTATATTTTAAAATGGCCAGTTCCTTGTCCAAACGTAGCCGGCAATGTCATGAGCAGCACCTAAAATGCTGGTGTTCGGTTTGTTATTCATTTCAGAGAGAATTTGACTCACAAATATGGCGTCATACAGACCACTTACTAATAATATGGTAATACCATAGTAGCATCACATGACAAAACAAAAACAAAACAAAAATAGTCAGTGTCCATGGTCCCAGGTTTCAGAAACTAAGGCAGATGTCCATTTATACACACCAAATGATGATATGTGAATGTTTGAACAGGCATCTTCCCTTTACCGTACTTTAAAGAGATAATCAATGGCTACACTCTCATTTTGTACTCTACCAGTGCATTTGAAGCAACAGCTGTGTCTTTTGTAGATAATGTATAAGTACGTCCCGTTGCAGTTACAGGTTCCACTACCAGAAGCACATCCTGATGATCCATGACAAGTCTATCTGGTCTGAAGGGAAAAGTGAAGGATGGAGATGGCCCATGAGGATGCAGGAAGTTCAGTTTAACCTCTCCAGTGCTCGGCATACATTCCTCAGCACATGCTAGCCACCAGTTGCCATCATATACAGCTACAACATACCCTTTGATGCTTGAAAATGTAATACATTCCTTTACTGAGCTCACTCTTTCAACTCTGCCTTCTCTGAATGCTCAAAATGGCCTAACTTCCACTGTGTCCATTGACAATGGGCAGAAGCTGTGTAGTTTTTGAGTACCTGGAATAGTTCTTGCAGATTAAAACCTTTTCAACAGGTTCTCAGCTTCATGATGGTACATCTCTGTTGTGGCAAACTGGCAATGGATGTTCTTGACATTATCCTTGACAAATTCAAACAGTTGGTATGGCGTTACAATTTAATTGTCAATAGGACGTTGTAGACTTGCTCGTGCAGCAAGACATTTAACTGTCCCTCCAACGCCATCACATGGACCTTTGCCATGTGATGTGGCAAAAAAGTGCCACTCTGCAGGTATGTGAAAATCTGCCTCGTGGTGGCTCAAATTTGTTGTGTTTTTAAGGTTCTTATATTGTGCAGCACAGCCATCAGAAAAAATATAGGATCTTCTTTGGATGTTCTGTCATTGATGAAGTGTCACTGAGGAACTGAATTAGGAGCTTCTGAAACAGATGTACAGCAATTGTATCATGAATGTTGCAGTCTGAAATAACAACAAAACAGATTATTTTCCCATTTTCAACTGATCTTGGTAGTAGCATACAAATGGATGGATTGTGGCCTGCACTGGTTGTTCCAGTGAGATGATTGAATAGCATCTTGAATTACAAAACTATAGTTTTAAAAACGTTCCTGGTTCAAGGGAGTCAGTCAAGGATAATGTCAAGAACATCCATTGCCAGTTTGCCACAACAGAGATGTACCATCATGAAGCTGAGAACCTGTTTTAAAAGGTTTGAATCTGCAAGAACTATTCCAGGTACTCAAAAACTACACAGCTTCTGCCCATTGTCAATGGACACAGTGGAAGTTAGGCCATTTTGAGCATTCAGAGAAGGCAGAGTTGAAAGAGTGAGCTCAGTAAAGGAATGTGTTACATTTTCAAGCATCAAAGGGTATGTTGTAGCTGTATATGATGGCAACTGGTGGCTAGCATGTGCTGAGGAATGTATGCCGAGCACTGGAGAGGTGAAACTGAACTTCCTGCATCCTCATGGGCCATCTCCATCCTTCACTTTTCCCTTCAGACCAGATAGACTTGTCATGGATCATCAGGATGTGCTTCTGGTAGTGGAACCTGTAACTGCAACGGGACGTACTTATACATTATCTACAAAAGACACAGCTGTTGCTTCAAATGCACTGGTAGAGTACAAAATGAGAGTGTAGCCATTGATTATCTCTTTAAAGTACGGTAAAGGGAAGATGGCACAGGTACACAGAGAAGGAATGTTCAAACATTCACATATCATCATTTGGTGTGTATAAATGGACATCTGCCTTAGTTTCTGAAACCTGGGATCAAGGACACTGACCATTTTTGTTTTGTTTTTGTTTTGTCATGTGATGCTACTATGGTATTACCATATTATTAGTAAGTGGTCTGTATGACGCCATATTTGTGAGTCAAATTCTCTCTGAAATGAATAACAAACCGAACACCAGCATTTTAGGTGCTGCTCATGACATTGCCGGCTACGTTTGAACAAGGAACTGGCCATTTTAAAATATGAGTTTTTTAGATATTCAATTTTAAATTTTTCAATTTATCATAATTCATATTCTGAGAGTAGTTGTATTCCAAGGTGATTGTGTAATATGTAGAGCCAGAAAAGAGCTTTCAAACAACACCACAGGCATCTTTTTGTGACTAACACTGACTGATATATTCAAGGCTGAATGTATAGTGTCCTACCCTCACATGTGAACCTTTCCTAGTCTGTTTCTCCTTTAATATTAGTGTCAGATTCAAACCAATGCAGTTCTGTGGTGCTACCTTGCTACTGAAAAGGCACACCAAGTATGATTGAAATCCGGGTCGGTCGGGTCCCAAAGTGTCTGATTTCACGTGAAATGACCCAGACATAAACTGTACAAGTAAAGACAGATATCACAGAAAACCCGTAAGGCATCTGTTGTTTAGGGTTTCTGTCATTTTTGGTCTTGTTCAGACTATGTTCTTGGTGATTTGATGCTGTATACTGTTTGATACATCATGTTTGTACAGGGAGTGAACCTTGAGTAAGACTCTGTCATGTCATGCTTATTATGGCACTGCAAGCTTTCATAAAAAAGACTTGGCAATTGGATACTCTTTTTAAAAAACTCATACAAGGACAACCTCAAAGGTTACGTACATTCTCCTGATAAAAAGGTTAGGAAAGGTACAGGCATCAAATCATCTTAATGAAAAATTCACATTCATTGATCATCTGGCTGGACTGAAAAGGAGACCATCCATGAGACTCTATATGTGGGGGCATGCTTTGTTATTATTATGATATTACATGTCTGAGTATGAACTTAACTGTAAAAATGTCAAGGTTCCTCAAAGAACCTTTTGTTGGATGGTAGATGAACCCAAAAGGAACCCTCAACATTCTCTAAAGCAGTGGTTCTTAACTTCTTTTTTCTTAAAGCACCCCCTTACCTGTTCCAAAGACAAGGTATACACACTGAAAAAGTATTGAAGTGATTAATTACAATGATTCTTGCTTGAGACACAAATCAATATCTTAATGCCTCTACATAGGGACCAAAACATGTATTAATTTGGTTCTGATTTGGCCTAGTTATAATGTTTGCAAGCCCAGTTTTGGTCACAACCTCAACACAAACAAAATTCCGTGCACCCCCTGAAATCTCTGGCGCACCCCCAGGGGGTGCCCACACCTCAGGTTAGGAACCACTGCTCTAAAGGACCTGAAAGGTCTGGGAATACTCCAAGGAAGAGCACACTTCAGGGTTCTAAAAATAACCAGTTTGCCACATACAGTATAGGCACTGGTTACATGTGGATAAAAATAAAAACTCAATTGTGACAGGTGCGTTTCAGCACCCTAAATGTGATATTTTTGAAATGAGCATTTTTACAAGTAAACCGCTTCATAGCTTCCTTTTGCATTGTTTGGAGAACTTTTAGGGGTTCCTCTACATTACCAAGCTTAAGGTTCTCTGGGGAACTTTGAATTTTCACAGTGTATGAGATGAATTTATCATGATTAACCTCATAGCTTTTAATGTTAACTACATAATGTATAGCAGCATGTGGTTTTACAGAATTTGTATCTTTAATTTTCATTTTCACTTAGTACTGTTTAGTACAAGTACTTAGCTTAATATTCTTGTGTTCCTCCTATCCATTTCTTTCTCAGCCTCTCTGCCTTTGATTAGTTTTCCTTCTCCTCTTCATTCCTCCTGGTCTGAAACATTCACACCGTGGTGACAGAGAGCAGTGGGTTGTACACCTTCTGCCCATCCGCAGAGCGACTGCCATGGGCCAGCAGCTCCTGGATGGTGATCCAGTTGTCCAGAATCTTGCGGTTGCGTCTCTTCATGCTCTTCTTCTGGCTGAGCTCCAGGATGGAGGCCTGGTGTCCCCCAGGGCAGTCCTGTAGGCCCGCTCCACCTTTGCCACCCGTGGCCCCGCCAGCCTGTTCACAGTCCCTGCCTGCACTGTCACGTTCCCGCAGGAAGTCCAGCCGGCTCTGCATCATAAACTCGCGGCGGCGGCGGTACTCACGAGCGCGGAGCAGGTGCTGCTTGCGCTCCTCTTTGCTCCAGTAGCGGCCCATCTTCATCTCGCTCACCGCGTCGTCATCCGTTGTCATGCCGCTGCGCTCCTCGCTAATCTTCATGGCGCGGGCTTTCAGCAGGCGGTCGCGCACAGGGCGCTTGGCCACGTAACGCGAGCCATCACTGCGGATCTTCACCTTCCACTCCATGCGTGGTGGGGTTGGCGGTAGGGGCGGAGGCAAAGGTAGGGGTAAGATCATTGGATTAGCATTGTTAGCACTATTAGCAAGGCCAGCAGAGTTAGCATTAGCACAGTTAGCATTAGTAGAGTTCTCCACCGTAACAGGAGCAAGGTTCTCCTTGTCCCCCTTAATGGGGCTCAGCACTGCTCCAGCGGGCTCTTCGTCATACTCCCGGAGGGTTAGTCCCTCACTGGTGGAGGCCGAGCGCAACTGCATGCAGCTCTGGTAGCGCTGTGGCACCCGAGACTCACCGCGGCGCCTGGACAGGTAGGGACTGTTCTCTGCGCTACGCCCACCAGTCACAGTTACACCGTTAGCCTTGGGGGCCCTCCTGCCCTCGTCCGACCCCCTCCTCTGGCTGTGGCTCGCCCCACCTGCGCCCCTTCCGCTGCGGGACAGGGATCGCACCCTGGAGGAGGGGCTACTACCATTTTGGCTCTCACCCCGTTCATTGTCTTTCCTCCTGGTGCTGGGCGAGTAGGTGTGATTCATGTTCTGGCCTCCCCGTGTCTCCTGCTGATCCAATCGGTTCCGGTACCTGCCGTGAGTCTTAGCGGGCCGCAAGGTGGCTGAGGCGCTGGAGTCTCCTCCGTCTCCTCCGTGACCTCCGTGGGCGGATGCAGAGGGGGAGGGGAAACAGCCAGTGGCCAACGGGGTACTCCTGCAGCTCTCCCCACCTGTGTTGTAGGCGCTGGTGCTGTCCTTATCCGAGCGCTCTCTCTCAGGAACCTCGTTAATGTCCGACAGCTCGTGCCTCAAAGGTTCCATGTTTTGGGCCTGTGCACCTTTGGCCCCCTCCAGCCCTGCAGCATCACACTGCTCCTCCTCCTCCTCTTCCTCCTTGGGCCATGCTTTTAGGCAGCGCTCTCTCAGCTGCTGCATCTTCTGTGCTCGCAGCACGTTACGCCATTTGAACTCCAGGTGGCGCAGTTCCTCCTCCAGGAGGGCCAGCTCGTGGCGCATCAGGCTCTCGTTGCGGTTCATGTCCAGCGACGCCCCACCAGCCTCACCGACAACAAATCCCGCCTCCCCACCGTTAGCCCTGCCCAGCACATCTCCTCTGCCGAGCAGCAGCAAGGCATTGCCGTTCTTCTCGTAGTAGCAGCGGATCTCGAGGAGCTCTCGATAGCGCATGCACTCCTCCTCCGATAGGCCAGGCAGCAGCACGGAGGCCAGAGCGTCCACCACGTGATTGGTCGGCTCATGACCTATGACCCCTCCAGCCCCGCCCCCTCCTCCTCCTCCTCCCCCGTTAGCTTCCAGCCCCAGCAGCGAGTCGTTGCTGAAGTGCAGGTCCCGTGCTGACGACAGCAGCGGCGGGGGTGGGATGGCGTGGAACTTGCGCAGACTGCCCGGCGTGTTGGTGGCGTTGGTGGTGCATGCGCTGGTGGCGTCGTCGGCGAGCAGGTCGTGCTCCGAGGACTCGTCGTTGCGCGTGCTCTCGTCCGTGCGCCCCACGCCGCTGTCTAGCTCCTGGCTGTTGCTCAGCACGGCGTGCCACAGCAGGGCCTGAGACAGCGAGGGAGGGGTGTGAGGCTGTGGTGCCGGCGTCGCTGTGTTACCAAGGGAGCCTGGTGGTCCTCCAGCCCCGCGACCTCCTCCACCTCCAGCTCCACCTCCTCCTCTTCCTCCAGCTCCAACTCCTCCACCTCCGACCTCCCCTAGGAAGCAGGGCGCCCTCCTCTGGGCACCTCCATGATCACAGGGAGGGCTGGTGCGCAGGTGGATGGCATTGTCCAACACCTCGAGTCCAAGCTGAAGCTCCATCTCCAGCTCGTCCACGTCCAGCTGGTTCTCATTCTGCACAAGACAGAGAGAGAGAGAGAGAGAGAGAGAGAGAGAGAGAGAGAGAGAGAGAGAGAGAGAGAGAGAGAGAGAGAGAAATGAGAGTAGGTGGGATCAGGTCAACCTTCTTTTTTATAGAAGTTCTGTTTGGCTGTACTTTTATGCCTAGAAAAACAACAACAGAGTTGGAAATCAATAGACAGGAATCAATACGGTTGTTGTCTCATTGAGCGGGAAGTTGTCTGTTCACAGTATATGATGTGAATGCTGATGGTGCACAATGGTTGCAGGATTCATTCACAGACAATACAGACTACCTTGATTCTGCTTGCATGCAGCTGTACCTTCAGGGGGCAGTGTTGTACCAAGCTAGTCTGAGACCATGTGAGCGACTACATTCTCATCCTGTGAAAGCCAGGAACAAATACGCTCTCCCGACAGTCTGGATGTGGGATAAGAGTGTATTGTGTGTATTTGGCTGCTGTTGCAGGTCCAACTCCATCTGTGTTGGGGACAAAGGGTACCCCCAGGGCTCGGACCGCCTCCACCAATCAGACCAGACCGGACTGACCCAAAGACCCATATGCAGGACCACTGACAGCTTTTGCCAGGCCCAGGACAATGTCATTTGAGAGGTCCCCCATCCAATACATACAATGTAATAAGGACCCAATTTTGGGCCCCCCTCTCTCCCTGGGCCCCGGACAACTGACCACTCCCCTCCCTGTTGATTTCCTTGCCCATATGCCAGGCTGCCAGACACAGGCAGGCTGCCAGTGGCATACAACCCAGCATAAACAATGCAAACTATCATGAAATCGATATTTTCAAGGAACTGCTTTTTTGGTAGTCAGAAGAGGCTTACAATAGAGCTGGGTATTCCCATTGCAACTATAGTAGTGTCACAATCGTTATAAAATCATTTTCCTATCTTTTATTAACCTGTTTGTGAACCTGGTAGTCTACTCTACTGTACCATATATGTTTAATATTCTCATTGTACATGTTCAGTAATGTTAAGTTGCACTGCAATGAATATGTATTTTCAAAATGCATAGTAAATTGTTCCTTCTCTGTACTGCATATATTATTGAAAAAATATGCACTAGACTTGCAAATTTCATTCATGACTGGGAACACACTGTTTTAAATTTTAATGGAGATTCCTTGTAAATGTTTTTCAATTTGCCAGCGAATGTTGTTGGAGTTTGTCAGGTTTTACATCAAATAAATGGTGTTGAGATCTCCGTTATAGTGTAGACACTGTCAGGTTTGATCTTGTCCAATCGATATTCATGAACGGAAAAGCGAGTATCATTGATTGTTGTCTCATTTATTTTTGATTTAAGTGCTCTTGTAGTGTACGTCTATGCAGCGGCTGTGCATTCAGATAATTCTCTTAGTCTCACTTAGCACTCTCTCTGTCTCTCCCTCTGTCTCTCTCTCTCTTTCTTTCTCTCGTTCTCTGTCTCTCTCGGTCACTAACACACACACAAACGCGTATGCGTTGCACACACACATAAACAAACTGTACGTGCAAACACACGCACGCACACACACATACACGCGCACACACACACCGTATCTCTTTTATCATCCTCTCATCTGCTCTGCATCTGCTTCCGTATGTCTCCAGTCCCCATGTTCCTCTAGTCTATTGGCAGTCATGTAAGCCCCTAATCTCACAATCTCACTTCACAGATTTATTAATGCAACGCCTTCAAGCATTCACTCTCCATGTGTGTCTGTGGAATCTCTAACACCCCCCCCCCCCTTACCCTCACCCTGCCGCTTTCCAGTTCTTGTTCTCCTTCCCCTCTCGTCCTCCCCTTCGTCCTCTCTTCGTCCTCTTCTCTTCTCTTCTCTTCTCTTCTCTTCTCCTCCCCTCTCCTCTCCTCCCCTTCGTCCTTCTCTTCTCTTCTCTTCTCTTCTCTTCTCTTCTCTTCTCTTCTCTTCTCTTCTCTTCTCTTCTCTTCTCTTCTCTTCTCTTCTCTTCTCCCTTTTTGCTTTCTCCTCTACCCATTTTCCTCTCTTTCGTTTCACTTCTCCATCTCCTTCACAGTGCCCTATACCACCGCCTTCCTTTGTGTCTTTAGACAAGATTTTCCTTTGTTTGTGTGTGTGTATTTGTGTCTGTCTGTCTGTGTCTGAATATGGAAAAGGCGTGTGTGTCTGTGTCTGTGTCTGTGTCTGTGTCTGTGTCTGTGTCTGTGCTCCTGTACGATGTGTGTGCACACATGTATGTGTGTGTTGTGTTGTGCTGTGGTGAGTGTGTTGGGGTGCATTAACTGCTTAAGATAATGGCTCTACCTGCCCTCTGGCTTGTCTGCTAATGTGGTCAGCAGTTCCCTCTAGCCCTTGAGATGTGCCTTTGTTGCATACAGATTCCGTGTGTGTGTGTGTGTGTGTGTGTGTGTGTGTGTGTGTGTGTGTGTGTGTGTGTGTGTGTGTGTGTGTGTGTGTGTGTGTGTGTGTGTGTGTGTGTGTGTGTGTGTGTGTGTGTGTGTGTGTGTGTGTGTGTGTGTGTGTGTGAGTCTTCGTGTGTGTGTGTTTGTGAGTCCGCGTGTGTATGCGCGCATGTGTGTGTGTGTGCCTGCGTGCATGCATTGCATGTGTGTGTTTGTCTGCGCGTCTGTTTATCTGGCGGCCTATAGTCTGCCTGTGTGTGTCTGTGTATGAGTGTCTGTGTGTGTCTGTGTATGAGTGTCTGTGTGTGTCTGTGTATGAGTGTTGTGTGTGTGTGTCTGTGTGTGTCTGTGTATGAGTGTCTGTGTGTGTCTGTGTATGAGTGTCTGTGTGTGTTTGTGCACAACATCATAAGATAAGAAGATGCTGAGATTTGTATTCCCTCATCTCCATATCAACAGAATATTGAATATTATGGGCTATCCTGGGAGTGGGGAGTGCCACAGCTCTCTACAGGGCTGACCTTGAAGGGAACAAGGGAGTGACACACTTACGGTACAAATAGAAAAAAAGAGGTTTCCCCTCCCTACGCTACCCCGCCTTCATCTCTCCTCCCCCCCGCTCCCTCCATCCTGCTCCCCTTTCACTCCACAGTACAAAAAGGAAAGAGGTTTCCCCTCCCTCTGCTACCCTTCCTTCATCTCTCCCCCCTTCTATCCCTCCGTCTCGCTCCCTCTCTCCCCCTCTCTCCTTCCTTCCTCCTGTTCCCCATTCACTCCACATGCACCTCTCCCCAAATATCCTCTCATCTCTCTCTCTCTCTCTCTCTCTCTCTCTCTCTCTCTCTCTCTCTCTCTCTCTCTCTCTCTCTCTCTCTCTCTCTCTCTCTCTCTCTCTCTCTCTCTCTCTCTCTCTCTCCGCTTTTTCATTCCTCTCACCGTCCCTGTCTTCTTTTATGTGTCTAAATGAAAGAAGGGTAGTGGCATCGCAGCTCCGCACGTGGTCCAGGCCCAGACTACATACATGATGCCAAGCTGAGCTGAAGCTTGCACACAAAAATCTGAAACAGCTTCCCCCCACTGAGAGTTTTCCCATTTCAGCTACTTGATTTTTTTTTGCCTTCACAAACATTTCTAGGAAGTGAAACTTGTATGTATCAGTGGCAATATCCATAATGAAATGCGTGGAAGTGAGACAGACAGATGGAAGGTTTTTTTCTGTGTGTGACAAGATTAAGAAGCCTTCTGTGCTCATCAGTTGGCTGATGCTAAATTATGGCTGACAGAGGAGTAGGAAACGCAAATTCTCTTTCACACATACACGACATTGCACATTTTGAAAGCGATTCAATGTAAAATCCAGAGAAACGAGAAGCACTTTGAAGTGAGGTAAGGCTTACTCAATCAGACACATTAGCCGACACAGAGCTGATTTTATCACTTGTAGGTGCGCAGGATGAATTTTAATCAGTGGATCTTGACCACATCCGTATGATCGTATTCCAGCACTTTCTGCCAGAACAGAGGTGCGTCCTTTTTTATATTCAAGGTCTTGCAAATATTTTTCGTCTGAGAGCATCTCTTATCTTTGATTCAAACGTCCTTGATGTTTTCATCAAGTTAAGAATAACTCTTTGTCATGCAGTGGCTATCACTATGGTGGGTGGGGCAACCTCTTCCCATTCACTACTCTCTCAGTGCGTCTATCCGTGCGTATACAGTATGTGTGTATATGTCGCTGTGTCTGTTTGTGTGTATCTCCCTTTCGGTGTGTGTGCACATGTACGTGTGTGCTGCTGTGTTGTGCTGTGGCTGTTGCTGCTTACGTTACTTCTTCTACAGTTTATCAGAGACTTTGGAAAGTAAATATCCTGCCTAATATCTGTTCCAGCCGACTGAAGAAGCTGATCCCAAGGTACCATAGATCAACTGCTAAGAGAATACAGCTGTGTTGACAGCACCGGCAGAAACGGCAGAAATACCCGACAGGACTTTCAACTCATTTCAGTTTGTCACAGCCACTATGTGTATTACAGTATGTCGTGTTGGCTGACAACACCACTATGTTATTACTAGCTGAGTAGGGGCGTTGACAGCTTTGGCCGGGCCCAGGACAAAGTCATCTGAAAGAGCCCCCCCAGCCCCATAGATACAATGTAATGAGGACCCAATTCTGGCCCCCTCTCTCCGTGGGCCCCTAGACAACTGTCCCCTTTGTCCCCCCTTGTCGGCACCCCTGGTTGCCAGTACCTCTATGTCGGGCCGGGCCAGAAGCAGGGAGATGTTGGTGCTGTCCTCTCGGGTCAGGATAGCCACCGCCTCCTCCCGGTTCTGGACATCCATACCGTTTATCTGCAGAGACAAAACAACATTACTGAACATGCATAAAGAACATGCATAAAGAACATAGATCATCATGACTGTTTCTTTTTATTTTATTTTTTTTATTATTATTATTATTATTATTATTATTATTATTATTATGATGGTTATTTTTTTATTGCCTGTATTTGACAGGACAGTGAAGGTAGTGACAGGAAGCGAGTGGGCAGAGAGAGACGGGGAAGGATCAGCAAAAGACCCGAGCCGGGAGTCGAACCCAGGTTGGCCGCATAGCAAACAAGTGCCCTATCATTTGCGACACAGTAGGCCCCATTATATCATGACTGTTTCTATTGTATCACTCGACATTTGAAGACAATAGAATTTAGCGGTGCTGTTGCACAATGTTTTTCAGATACATACAGGCATGTTATTGAATCCTTACAATTGATTTAAAAAGATTACCATACAGAGATGCACCATATGTATGTTTTGATGAATGTTATCTCGTTTAA
>NC_085866.1:50319142-50329142 GCF_034702125.1 Engraulis encrasicolus
GAAAATATATTAGCGCAATGGCAGGACACACACACACACACACACACACACACACACACACACACACACACACACACACACACACACACACACACACACACACACACACACACACACACACACACACACACACACACACACAGGCGCACGCACACAAAGATTCAGAAAAAAGAAATCAAAGAAACCAATATGCACTCCATCTTCCGCAGTCACACCCAGCCAGACATATCACAGTATATTGCCATGTGCACACATACACACAGGCAGGAAAAAAAACACGTGATTATTCAGACACACCCAAATTCACCCAAACAGATACTGTACAAACATGTATGCACATATGTGCACGTACGCATGCTCGCACACACGCACACGCACGCAGGCACGCACACACACACACACACACACACACACACACACGCGCACACGTACGCAGGCATGCACGCAGGCACGCACACACACGCACAGCAATAAAATCACAGACATTTATACACTCAGACAGCCTTGAAGGGGCAGGCGCACAGAATCAGCCATGGACCCAGCAATGGATCAGCCAGCCACACATAAAGACATTTGTGCGCACACACACACACATAAGTGTTGTGCACACAGACATGCTCGCACACACATACACACTCACACGCACACACACACGCACACGCACACGCGCACGCACACTCACACACACACACACATAAGTGTTGAGCACACAGACATGCTCGCATGCACACGCTCGCACATGCACACGCACACGCACACACACACACACTGTAGTAACAAGCGGCCTCATGGACAAAGAATGTTTCTGCACTTTCAACATTTCATAAAAGACCACACAAAGGGAGCTCCATCTGGTTTGCATTTTTATACGTATGTTTCTTTGTGACTGTGTCATTGTTATGTTTTATTATTTATTTTACTTTATAATGATGTCCTTCATGCTGCCTGGTTGAGGGCAGCAGCAGACGGACAATACGTAGACACCTTAGGGCTTTTGTCAAGCCAATCTCAAACAGCAATAGCAGTAAAAAAGGACAATAGACACCTGCCACAGTACAGTTCGCAGTGTTCATTCAACACTCGGGGAGTCGAATTTAACACTCAAAATGCTGATATTACTCTCTATAAATTTGAATTCACACTGCTTATGTGTGAGGGCTTTTATCGGGCTAATCACAGGAGCAATAGCAGTAATAGCAATAGCAATAGCAATAGCAGTGGCAAATGAGAGAGAGAGAGAGAGAGAGAGAGAGAGAGAGAGAGAGAGAG
The DNA here is from genome assembly GCF_034702125.1 of Engraulis encrasicolus. Taxonomy (NCBI): domain Eukaryota; kingdom Metazoa; phylum Chordata; class Actinopteri; order Clupeiformes; family Engraulidae; genus Engraulis; species Engraulis encrasicolus. Next base: position 50,320,412 of record NC_085866.1, read on the forward strand.
AGAGAGAGAGAGAGAGAGAGAGAGAGAGAGAGAAAGAAGATGAACGGCTGAAGAAGAATCGCCGAAGGGCGATCTCCTCAGGAAGTGGTTCCTCGTTTGTTAATTAATAGAGGCGACCAAACGAGCCGGAGCGGGAGAAAGCTCGTAATGTGACGACTCGAGGTGCTAGACTGAGACAATTAAGCCGGGAGAGCCGAGAAAATGACACGCGTGAGGGGACTGTGACATTAGTTTGACCGAACAAGGGTTTTTTTCCCCGCGGTTGTGAACGGAATAGACAGAACAGTCTGATGGAGAGGATAGAAGGAAGAGGGGGAAACGTGTCAATACCTTGTATCCCACCTCATAAAGATTTTTTAAGTAGAGGAGGAAGAGGATGAGGAAGATGACAAGAAGAATGAATGGACGAAGGAAGGGAGGGGTAGGGGAAGTGTGTCCATACATTGCACTCTGTTCAGCAGCAGGCCTGTTAAGGAATGAGAAATGAGAGGAGGAGGAAGAGTATGAGGAGGAGGAATGACTAAATTAAGGAATGAGGGAGGGAGGGAGGAGCATTGTTTATCTCCTGCATTCCAGCTCATCAGATCTTTAATCGAAGGAGAAGAGGAGGATGAGAAAGAAGCAGAGAAATGAAGAATGGAAGAAAGAGAGAAAAGAATGAAGGAAAGGAAAGGAAAGGAAAGGAAATCAGTGCCCCGCCCTGTGCTCATCAGGCCTTTTGAGGAAAAGGAGGATGAGAAAGAGGGCAAGAAAGGATGTAATGCGGAAAGGAGGAACGGAGAAGGAGGGGAAGGGGAATCCGTGTCCATACATTTAATGGAGGAGGAAGAGGATAAGGAAGAGGGGAGGATGACGAAGAAGGAGAAGAAGAAGCAAAATTGGCCATAACGAAGGGAGGAAAAAAGAGGGGGGATGGTGGAATCAGGGACCACACCTTGTACCACAATTTGTCAGGCCTTTTAACAGAGAGGGAAAGGAAGGATGAGAAAGGAAAGAAAAAAAAGAATAAAGGGTGGATGGGCAATCAGTGTACCTACCTCACATCCCAGCTTGTCTGGCCTTTTAATGGAGGAGGAAGAGGGGGTGACAGACGGTGACGAAGAGGTGGAGGATGAAGATGGGCCGGCAAACGAAAGCGAAGACGGACACATAGGAACACATAATGAAAGTACCAAAAGAGAGGGAGGGTGTTGGCCAATCAGTGTCCATACCTCGTACTCGAGCTCGTCAGGCCTGTCCACCTCATGCTGGGTGATGTCAAAGTAGTCAGTGGGATCATAGTAGTCATGCTCCATAGGCGGCCTGGAGGGGGGAGACAGACAGACAGACAGAGGGGAGGGAGAGGGAGAAGAGAGGGAGAGAGACGAGGGGCTGTCAAGGCAGACATCAAAAGGAAGAGGCACGCCTTTTTTAGATGAGAGGAGAGCATGTGGAGCTGGTGCTGTGTATACATATGAATTAGCAAACACACATGCACACAGACAGACATAGACACACATGCATCAGTGAGCCCACACACACACGCATGCATACACACACACACACACACGCACTCACTCACGCACGCACTCACGCACGCACGCACGCATGCACGCACGCACGCACGCACTGGCACGCGCACACACACACACACACACACACACACACACACACACACACACACACACACACACACACACACACACACACACACACACAGGACACACAGTCATAAACAGAAGCACAAATACAGGTGCCAATACACACACATGCACACAAATACAGACACACAAGTGCATGCATACGTACACATGTACACACATACACACATACACACGCACACGCACGCGCACGCGCACACGCACACACACGCAAACACACACAAACACGCACACACACACACACACACACACACACACACACACACACACACACACACACACACACACACACACACACACACACACACACACACACACACACACACACACTTAATTAAAAGTACTCTACTCTACTCTACACCTTCCTTGCACATTTTGTTCTTTGTCTCCTCTCTCCTGAGCCAACACCCCCTGCCACACCCTTCCCTCCGCAACCCTCCCACTTACAGTTCATTCAGGAAGTACGGCTCCGGTAGTGGAGGCAGTGGAGGTGACGGTGGGTACGGAGGTGGTGGGGGTCCACCACCACATCCACCACCCCCAGCCCGCTGGTTAAGTGCCCTGCCCAGGGAGAGCATGTGCTGGAAGCTGATGTCCGTCTGGGTGCCGCTGTCCACACAGTCGGCCAGCATGGTCATGACAGGCGGGCTGCCTCCGCTGACCCCCACCAGGGTGGCGTTTATGGTCCCTCCACCACCACCGCTGCTGCTGCTGTGGCTGTTGCCCCCGGCGCAGCCCATCACGCCTCCCAGCCTCCGGCGGGGGCCGCCGGCGCGTCTCAGCTCGCGACCCGAGCGCAGGGCCTCAAGAGCCTGCTCCTGGGAGAGGTAGGGCAGGCCCTTACCGTTCACCTGGAGGAGAGAGGAGAGAGAGACAGGGAAGAATGACCCTCGTAAGCCACGGCTCTGTTACAAATTAGCTGTAACCAGAATGGCAATGACCAATGACCGTAGAGTATTACTAAAGGCCCCGTGTAATTGCATAGTGGTGTAGAAATATGATGGTAAAGTTGTTTTCAGTGACTATTACAGCGTTCCAGTTGCATTACTACTACGAAAGGTAGGTAAGTCAAGAGCATTTTGGAGGAGGGTGGTTAACAGACAGAGGGGAAGCAGAAGGCATGGAAAGGAGATGACAATAGGAGAATAGAAGAGTATGAGAGCACCAGGAGAAAAGGATAACAAAGAAAAGATACAGAGACATATAGAGATACAGTACAGGAGACGAGTACCAAAAGAAGAAGAATTCCATGCATTTCCAACAGAGAAATGGCTCATTATTGGTTGACACAATAAACATTTGCTCGGGACCTACAGATACACACATATAATGCACTGTGTGCTGAAAGAGGCTAGGCACTGCCTACATGAAGAATATTTCCTCTTAACACAGAACAAAGGCCATACCCCCAAGAGCGCTGTACAGAATATGAGAGATTACCCACAATGCAGCAGGCTGAATTAGCCCAACTAGATAACGCCCTAAGGGACACATGAAGGATAATTTAAACTCTTGAACATTTGTTGCTTGCCAGAATATTGTAGCATGCATCAGATATCTGATCTGTTTCTTCTATCTATCTGCTATACTACGTTAGACTTTTTTGTGTGTGTATTTGCCTTGGGGCTTTTAGTGCTTGTGATGATATTCCTATCGGCACTCCTTAAGGGAACATAGAGTAAAGAGCTGGAAAGAAACAGCCAAAACAAATAGAATTAAGAGCATTGATGATCATAGCCAGTAATAGAGAGGGAGAGAGAGAGAGAGAGAGAGAGAGAGAGAGAGAGAGAGAGAGAGAGAGAGAGAGAGAGAGAGAGAGAGAGAGAGAGAGAGAGAGAGAGAGAGAGAATGAAGACAAGGGGCTAAAATGCCAAGTAGAGCTAGAAGCAGACAATTAAAAGTGTGTTTAATCTGCATAAGACTGATCTGAACATGTTAGTACATTTATAGAAGAGAGACTACAAATGGAAGAAACCATTAAAATCAGCCAAGGTCTTTTGTAAATGCAGGGATGTTTCTCTTCCACCAGGCTGGTGAGTGTACTTTGAAAAGCAGTTTATAACCTACAGTACTGTATTCTACGGAAAAAGATGTCAGTGTACCTTCACATTACATGCACAAACACCAACCCCACAAAACCTTTAAATTGCAATTGTAACAATTTCAGCTCAAAAATGTGAAAACCTGTCTTAAGTGTATTGCCACAGTCACACACACACACACACACACACACACACACACACACACACACACACACACACACACACACACACACACACACACACACACACACACACACACACACACACACACACACACACACACACACACACACACACACACACACACACACACACAGCTTGGCTCTGGGGAGCTCCATACGTGTTGAGACACACTGCCAGGTTTCACCAGGACTAATCCACTCGTCCTCACCCAGGAGGGGGGAGACCGAATCCCTGGGGGGGAGCTGAACCCCATGCTGTCTCTCTATGTCTCTCTCTCTCTCTCTCTCTCTCTCTCTCTCTGTCTCTCTCTCTGTGCAGATTGATTTCCGTGGTGTGTAATTGGGCATTGATGGCCATACTGTGCCGGGTGAGACTGCTGACCTCAATCCTCAGCAGCCTGTGTTGATATTTAACCCGGAGGACATTGCCATGGCTTGTCATCCCTCTTCTAAGCCTCCGCCACTATGCTGAAGTGCTCCGATCTCATTTAAAAGAGAGACATGGTCGTTCGGCAGTCCGCACCGCAGTTCCACTACAGCATATCCACGGTCTTATTGTGGATTTGCAAGAGTTGGCTGTGTGTGTGTGTGTGTGTGTGTGTGTGTGTGTGTGTGTGTGTGTGTGTGTGTGTGTGTGTGTGTGTGTGTGTGTGTGTGTGTGTGTGTGTGTGTGTGTGTGTGTGTGTGTGTGTGTGTGTGTGTGTGTGTGTGTGTGTGTGTGTGTGTGTGTGTTTCCAATGTCCTTGTGTCTTTGTATTTCCCATTTTGTGTGTGGGTGTACACATTTCCAAAACTGTATGTGTCTGTGCTCTGTGTGTAGGAGTGTTATTTGTGTAGGTACATTAGAAAGAACATATTGGAGCTTTCCAGGCAGCATTGCCCCTGTTTCATAATAAGAGTCCTGTTGACTTCTTCCACACTCCACATGACAGCTCTACTGTTGCCTCCTCATTCATGACTCACACTTTTCACAAGCCCACTTTCCATGTCCGATCATTGTACTATGACACACCTGGCTACAATACACACATACACACACACGCACGCACACACATGCACTCAAGTAGGCTATCACACACAAACTGTGTGTAGAGTACACAATGAGCACCAATTCACACACACACATACACACACACATACACACACACACACACACACACACACACACACACACACACACACACACACACACACACACACACACACACACACACACACACACACACACACACACACACACACACACACACACACACACACACACACACACTATGGTGTATGCACACGCAATGCAGTTCAGACAGCATCAATGGCTGAGATAATTAGGGATTGGGAGTGCTGTGTTACTGTAATCTCCCTGGGCATTATTATACCACCCTGAGGTCAGCCTGCCCTGCGTGGGCCGGTGATATGAGGGAGAGTCTAACCTTGGTAGTCAGGTCAGCAACCTCCGCCAGCACAGACCTCCTGCTGAGACTAAATACTGCATTGAGGAGGGAGACACCAGCATTGATTGCAAGGCATGCGCATTACACGCACACACATGCAGACACATGTAAGCACGCACTCACGCATGCACATGCGTACACCCACACACACACACACATATGTATACACACACACAAACGCATGCACGCACGCACACACACACACACACACACACGCACGCACACACTCACGCACTCACACACACACACACACACACACACACACACACACACACACACACACACACACACACACACACACACACACACACACACACACACACACACACACACACACACACACACACAGACAGACAGACAGACAGACAGACAGACAGACAGACAGACACACACACAGACAGACAGACAGACAGACAGACACACACACACACACACACACACACACACACACACACACACACACACACACACACACACACACACACACACACACACACACACACACACACACACACACAATTTACCAGCCTTTCTTGAAGTTGTCCTTGCCATATTAGATGCCGCAGGGAAACCGTTTGTATGTGTGCTCCATGGCCATGGTGTGAGAACCATGAAGGACAACAGATTGGTATAATATTACTGTGAAAGTGTGAGGTTGACAATTGTATGTTGTCTTGTTCTCGTGCACACGCCTCTTTCCCTCTGTATCTTTTGCTCGATTTGTCTTTTTGTTTCAATGAAATTGTATTTTACTGGCATGGCAAAATGCACTTTCATTTGACAAAGACTTTGTGATTATGTTACTAATCTCAATCAGTGAAGAAATCACTCTCTTTTTCCATCTGTCTTTCTATTTTTCGGTCTAACTATCTGTCTCTTTCTTTGTCTTTCGCTCACTCTCCCTTATTTCATTTTTCAAACCCACCTGCTGAGGGGTGGTGTGTGGTTTTAACATAATAATGTATTATGAACCTTTTGTAAATAAAAGATTTCATGAATTCAATTCTCTCTTCTCTCTTCTCTCTTCTCTCTCTCTCTCTCTCTCTCTCTCTCTCTCTCTCTCTCTCTCTCTCTCTCTCTCTCTCTCTCTCTCTCTCTCTCTCTCTCTCTCTCACACACACACACACACACACACACACACACACACACACACACACACACACACACACACACACACACACACACACACACACACACACACACACACTGACTGTGTGCCTGCTAGCATCTCTGTCTCTCTCGCACACACACACACGCATGCACGCAACGCACATACGCACACGCTTTCATTTTCTCACTCTGCCCATGTTATCCGTTAAGCAATTGCAAATACAAACACATCGCCATCCATACACTTTAAGTACCCCAGCTGTGCTAACATTGGCACGGCCGTAGAGTGGAATGGCTCGGCTCGCCACCTGTGTCCCCTGACATGCTGCAGAACACGACAATAAATCCAGACAACACTACTACGACACACTCAAATCCCATTTAGACCTACAGTGAACCTGTAGGCATCTGTTATGGCGTTACACAGTTCAGCAGAAAATTGTGATAATAAGCCTCTATCGACTCAGCTATCTGGCGTGAGGTTTGCATATAGAGAGATTCGCTCACATTCTCTATTTACTTGCATTGCACTTCTCTGCCTATTTGCATGTAAATTGAGTTTGATACTAAGCCCCTTGCTCCCGTCTAGGATTTCCTACGTATTCTTCCATTTGTCTGGCTGTTTACCGTTTGTAAGCTGGATTGGAAAATGATCTTGTGCCGTGTAATGTAATGAGAAAAACACAATAAAGAAAAGTATTGAAAACATACACAAGACATAGAAAATAAATAAACTCACATTTAGATTTGAACCAATAGCATGACTGTAGTTCTATTGTATATGGCAGTCTTTGAATTGATTATGAACTCTTTTTTTGATATCATCTGGTTATCAAGGTTTGAAATCCATTTTTATTCAATAAAAACCCAGACGGGAGGAAGGAAGAGATCGTCTTCATAAACAATCCTCTTGTTACAAATCACTTAATCGGTGACCACTGTTGCCACAGCAACTCTCTCCCTCTGGTTTATCGAAATGATATGTCATTAGCCCATTAGGCAATCATCACAAGCACAGCCATTATGCCCAGCGGAGAGGACCAGGTCTACAAGACTGCAGTGTTAATTCAGCACTTAAAGAGCAGTATACACGTATGAGTGTTACTACATTCATCTCTAAGAGTTGAATTAACACTGAACAAAATGTTTTAATGTGTGCCACAGCTCTAAAGTGGGTATCATCAGAGCCAGTTTTACCAATAGGCAAACTAGGCAAATTGCCTTGGGCCCCACCAAAATTATCCACTGCAGGGTCTCCCAAAAGTGAGGTACCCATATCTATATTTTGCCTAGGGCCACCAAATGGGTAGAACCGTCTCTGGGTATCAAAACCTTGTCAGCACGGGCCACATGCGGCCCAGACAGCCTCCATTCAAAAGGCTTTGTGACGACAATACTAATGTGTTTCTTCACGAATGGCTAGACAGCAAGGACAAATGTAGAGTGCTTGTCCTTCTATGTTTGTCTGAATGGTTTCATGAAGGGGACCTTGAAATGGTGGAGCTCCTCCTGTGTATGCCAAGAGATGACCTTGGGAATGTCTCGGGGGTTCCTAGAAGTCTTTTCAACACCTGCGTCTGCATAGATACGCAGGCATCCAAACACTCACAGCACACAAGCACGCACGCACACACGCACGCACACACACATACTCGCTTTTTACCTCCACATCCACCCCTCTGGCCTCCACTCTGGCTTCTCCAACCCCCTTCCCATAATTGCATTTCAAATCGATGTTCCTCAGTGCAGTCAAGCACAAAAACTTCCCCACCTCATGAATTTCCCCCATTCTTCCCGACGTTCTTTTCCTCCTCCTTTACTTCTCTCTGCCCTCCTCTTTTCCCTCCCATTTCTCTCTACCCCATCTTCTTCTCCTTCTCTCATTTTCCTCCTCTCTCCATCTTCATCTCTATCCCCATCTCTTCTCTCTCTCTCTCTGCCCTCCTCTTTCCCTCTAATTTTTAATCTGCCCCATCTTCTTCATCTTCTTCTCTCGTTTTCTTTCTCTCTGTCCATCTCTATTTCCATCTCTTCTCTACCTTTCCCACTGCCCATCCCATCTTCTCTTTTTCCTCTCTCTCTCTCTCTGTCTCTCTCTCTCTCTCTCTCTCTCTCTCTCTCTCTCTCTCTCTCTCTCTCCCTCCCTCCCTCCCCCCATCTCTACCTCGCTCCTATATGCTGCCACAGCAGTTTCTTTGCTTCAGTCCCTCCCTGAAGGCGACTTATACCGCCTGCCTGTATGTGTGCTCTCGAACATGCTACTGCCCTGAATCTCATGTATGAAAAAACGCCCTCATCAGCTAAAAATC
>NC_085866.1:50336642-50341642 GCF_034702125.1 Engraulis encrasicolus
TGTAATGGGGACCCAATTCTGGGGGCCCTATCTCCATGGGCCCGGGACAACATACGGCGTCCCTGCAACTTAGCACCACAGTAACATGCTGCTACAGAGTAAATACACCAGTGTTAATAGAACTCTTAAAGAGCTGTACTTAGCTCCTTTTCAGATAGTATCTGCCCCCACTCAAAAAAACAGCTGTATTTTTAACTCTATATGTAACAAAGTGACTCTTTTACAGAGTTAATTCTACTCAATATTGTCTAAATATTACGAGCTGTTGAGTTGAAATTACGCTGCCTATTGCAACATTGACATAGCAATATCTCTAAAACAGGACACATTTGACATAAGGCTTTGTCACAACACTCACAACGGAGGTGTTATGAAGGTTATCTTCTGTGTAGACTCAATTTTGACAAAATATGTAGTTACTGCAGATTGCCTTTGTGTAGGCTACGGGCAGCATATTTCTTCGGCCGGCAATTTACAATGCAACTCAACACCAGAGTAACATGCTGTGACAATGCAGAGTATACCACTACTTCACACAGCTATCTCACATACCTACACACTGCCAGGCCAGCCCACACAGATGGCGGGGCGTCCTGAAAAGATCCAATTATTTTGGACTCCTCCCCTTCAGAATACCCCCATGGTTCTCAACTGCCTGGCACCCCCCTCTGGCAGCTGCATGGGCTCCAGAAAGCTTTCATGTTTATGCCCTCCCTCCTTCTATTAGGCAGCAACAACACAACAACACACCCTGGTCTGTACCACACACACTGTATATAGCTGTGGTGATAGTGGTTAGGGAGATGGACTGTAGATCACAGAGTTGCAGGTTCAAACCCCGCTGAGAAAGGCTGGGCCGAAACGTTTGTGTAAATAAAATTCAGCATGATGGACAAGAGTGTGCGGTATCTTCCCCTCTGAAGCAGGAAACTAGTACCTGCTACCTGTACCTCGAAACCTCTGGTGTGTGATGGTTTTCCTCCTTCAAACCCCACCCTTACCAATCCCTTTCTCCCTCCATGTCTGAAGTGCCCTTGAGCAAAGCACCTAAGCCCATTCTGCTAAGTTTGACAAAACCATCAGCTAAATGTAATATAACTATTATACACTGGTCTGCCAAAGTTCGACTCCACTGTTTTCAACATGACCCCACACACCCGCAGATGTGGCGGCCGTCTTCGGCAGAGCTCTATTTTGACGGAGCCACCCCTTGCTGATCCATGCTCTGTTCAGATGATCTTGACCAATGACGTATGCGCCAGGGTGCGGGCATAATCGAAATTGTCAGAACCGATAGCTCCACAGCCACAGTCACCTCACAATACCACAGCAATCACAGGACCACACCCTTCCACACATCACTGCACCACCATCCATATACAGTAGGCTACCACACTACCACAACCTTACCTAGAGCACCATACCACACAGTACAACATCCCTCCACAACTCTCCTCAAAACCACTTAATTTTCCGATTACTAGGGGTGTGTAGGCAGAGACTATCAGCCCAGTTTATACTGCGGGCCATTGGCCCAGGAACTTAAGCCCAGGAACCTAAGCCCAGCCCCTGTACCAGTTTATACCGCCTGGGCTAGGCCAGAACTGGGCCAAACCAAGAACTGTTGTCCAGGTAACAGGTCCTCCTCAACTGCCAGGGCCACCAGTTAGCCCTGGTGCTTACAGGTCATTTTTGAATGGTTACCACAGCTACCATTCCATTTAGAATTTTCAGTTGGCCTGCAGTATAAACGCACCAGGAACTCCAGCCCTGGGCTTAAGTTCCCGGGCTTCAGTTCCTGGGCCTAAGTTCCTGGGCCAATGGCCTGCAGTATAAACGGGGCTAGTGTGTAGTATGGTCTATAGAAATGTGTGTGTGTGTGTGTGTGTGTGTGTGTGTGTGTGTGTGTGTGTGTGTGTGTGTGTGTGTGTGTGTGTGTGTGTGTGTGTGTCTGTCTGTCTGTCTGTCTGTCTGTCTGTCTGTCTGTCATCCTCTCCACCAGTCTATATCACTCTCTTGGTCTGTAACTCTGTGCGTGTGTGCGTGTGTGCGTGTGTGTGTGTGTGTGTGTGTGTGTGTGTGTGTGTGTGTGTGTGTGTGTGTGTGTGTGTGTGTGTGTGTGTGTGTGTGTGTGTGTGTGTGTGTGTGTGTGTGTGTGTGTGTGTCTGTCTGTCTGTCTGTCTGTCTGTCTGTCTGTCTGTCATCCTCTCCACCAGTCTATATCACTCTCTTGGTCTGTAACTCTGTGCGTGTGTTTGTGTGTGTGTGTGTGTGTTTGGTGTGTGTGTGTGTGTGTGTGTGTGTGTGTGCGCGTGTGTGTGTGTGTGTGTCCGTGCGTGCGTGCGTGCGTGCGTGTATGCCTTTGTGTACATGCATGTGTGCATGTGTGCATTTGCTTGTATGCATATGGGTATTACATGAAACCAAAAAAGGACCATGCGTAGGAGCTGGAGTATGCAAAGACGACCCTCATTTACTGTCTGCTCTACACTGAACGCCCATATTCAGCATATGAATACAGTGTGTGTGTGCGTCTATGTGTGTTTGGGGTGGTGTCTGTGTCTATAGTGTGTGTGTGTGTGTGTGTGTGTGTGTGTGTGTGTGTGTGTGTGTGTGTGTGTGTGTGTGTGTGTGTGTGTGTGTGTGTGTGTGTGTCTGGCAGAGAGAGAGAGAGTGAGAGAGAGAGAGAGAGAGAGAGAGAGAGAGAGAGAGGGGGGGGGTGTGTGTGTGTGTGTGTGTGTGTGTGTGTGTGTGTGTGTGTGTGTGTGTGTGTGTGTGTGTGTGTGTGTGTGTGTGCGCGCGTGTGTGTGTGAGTGTGTGTGTGTGTGTGTATGTGTGTGTGTGTGTGTGTGTGTGTGTCTGTGTGCGTGCATGCGTGCGTGCGTGCGTGCCTGCGTGTGTGTGTGTGCACGCGCGTGTGTGTGTTCATTTGTTTGTCTGTGAGTGTGACAGAGTGTCTTGCATGTAGCTGCTCCCTGTACATGGTAGCGGTAGCCAAAAGATCGAACCCCAACCCCCATAGTGTGAGTAGAGGAGGGTGAGCAGGGCTGGGGCTCCACATTACAGGCGAAAGGGTGTGAGATGCATGATAATGAAGTTGGTTCAAACGAGACTGGAAAAAAACACCATTCAGCACTTAACTGTGCGTCTTGGGTGCATGTAAGAAAGGTTGTTGTTTGTGCAAACAAACAAAATCCTGAACAAAATTCTGCATGCTATTTACGTAAGATGTCAGATATCACAAAGGCAAAATGAAAGATCCTGGAGGCTAAGAGACTGTTCTAGAAGCCATGTTTGCTGGTCTGCTTTCAAAAACTGCATCTGGAATGATTCATTCAACCATGAGAGCTCTATTTTCAGAATCTCAATTATGGTCCTCAGGCTATAAAGACTGCATTTAACCCAGTGAATTTCTATTCTTGATGCCATTCCATGTGCTTCACAGGTTAATTCCTCAAACTGACCCACTAACCCCACACACACTCAGAAATGGTGAAAAGCCTTCCCTCCACAGCACAGAACACATTCCCATCCGGCGTGGATTGGCATTTACAGTCCTACTCAAGGACACTTCAGCCGGGCCAAGAGGACACAGAACCACTAGATCAGTAACCTTCCTGATCCACAAGTGACACTTTGACTTCCACGGTCACTGCAAACCTCATATATTTTCAGTGGTTTTTCATTTTAAAGAGCCATCACCAAGCCTTCATATCGATCTGTTAAGTCAAGACCTATTGCATTTACATATTTGACGTGTTTGCAGGTCCAGTACACTGTCCATTTCATTCAAGCTATTCACCAAACCCAGGGCATACACAACAAGTCCGACAGTCGGACAAAGATGCGTCCGATTGCCGGCGACGATCGTGTTTTGGCCGATTTAAAGAATGCGTTTCAGATGGACAGACTGACGGACGCACAGACATACCCTCTTATATAGATGCTATAAGACACATCTAAAAACACTCACCACTCATTTTTCAGGTGTGGCAAGAGAGGGCAGAACATTTCAACAATATTCAAGGTAGATAACATGGGCAGAGATGCTGGTTATTGGCTCTGAGCTTTATGAGGCAGGCAATAGGGCTGGGCAAGCATTTTATATTCGGCCTACAAAACAAAACGCTCTCTAATTATTTCAGGAGAAAACCAGCTCCACCACGGTACTTCATAAAATAAAATGAAAACATGCATACACGCGCCACACAACTCAATGCTAGTACGCCAGTACACGTGTAATGGTAATTGCAAATATTTTTCCTGGTTGACACATTAATAAAGAGAAAGCCCAGCATTAACTTCTTGGTGACCAGAGCCCTATGAATCATTCCTATCTCCCATGTTTTCAAGGGCTTAATCGTTAGCGCTTTAAAAAATCAATCAGTGCAGACTGGAGGCTTAGCCTTACTAGTTGTTTGATATTACCGAGGCAAATCAACAAGGCTTAGGATAGTGATGCCCAGCCAGGGGAACATGTATCATGGGTATGCAAGCACATTATAGGGGGTATGTGGAAAATGTTTATAATAACAAATGTATGGAGCAAGACGAAGTGAGTGAGGGGCTACTCGAGATACGTGAACATCGCTAGGGCAGTGGTCTCCAACTATTAGTGGTGTGGATTGGAACTGCCCTCACTATCCGATTCGATCACGATTCGGGAGGTAGTGATTCGTTTAATCAGTCATGATGAGGCAATACAAGTAGTCAGATACTGATCAACAATTTATTGGCTGTTTTCTGTATCAGTCTGTATCAGTCTTGCAATGTTTTGAAGTGCTTTTATTTAATTTAACATTAATTTGCTCCCAAAATATCTATGGAAAAATATCTATGGAAGTAATTGAAACTTAAAAGAATTGCCGGATCGATTCTGGATCGTCCATGCCCTGCATTGGATTGCATTGCCGAATCGATCATTGTTGACACCACTACCAATTATGTAGCGCAAATGAGGCTGAGGGCCAAACAAATAGCCTGACAAATGGCCACAGGTA